>NC_134420.1:44906411-44926411 GCF_030867145.1 Opisthocomus hoazin | reverse complement strand
AGGTTATGTCTGGCCAAAGAGAAGGGGTAGGGATAACACTGACAGGATAAGTAAACACCTCTTTTAAACTGGAGGTGAGTTTTATCAGTCTGCAAAGGTGTGCAATGAGTAGACTGCAGGTTAAAGACATTTCCTTCTATATAATATACTTAGAGAATTTCAAAAGTTTTATTCCGTTTGGCTCACTGTGGTTAAGGTTTCTGATTTCTCCTTCCTCTTATTACATCTTGCTTTCACACCTTTTGGCTGGCAAACAGATACCCACAGTGATATCCACTGGCACAGAGCAAGCTGCAAGGCTGCATCTCAACGGCAAATCCCTGCCAATTATGTTAAAACTAATTATAAATCTCTTTCTTGTAAAATCATAACCCTAGCTGAAAATAATCCACACCCCAAATAGAACCTGGGTTACACTTTAAAACAGACTTTTCCCCAAGGATAAATTTAATGTCTTGATTGCACATATTCCCAGATAAAAAATGATTCACTTGCAGCAAGCACTTTTAGTTTGGTTCATCTAAATTCTAAAAGTGAAGTTCACACACCTTTACTAAAGTCATCAGTGAAAACGAGGTAGTTTAGTTTTAGTACTAAATCATACTCCACACAGTATTGCACTTCCAAGAGCTACATCATTCCACAGTAACTATTTCATTCATCTGGTATTGTTACAGAGTGTAAATCAGGATTCATAAATGATCAGTTTGTATCCTTTGGGAGGGAGGGATTACATGTAAATAATCCCTTTAATGTACGCATTGCCTCTAAGCATTTCACACAGCAATAAATTGGTAAACTGAATTCCAGCAATTAAGAAATTAAATGAAACTAATAAAATGTGTATTTTAATATTTCTTGATAGTTATTTGGGGATTAGTGAATATGAAAACAGTCACTTTCCTTCTGTATGACGGCAAACTGCAGCACTTTGATAAACTCTGTCAGCTTTTCACTACTGTATTCCAATCACAACTCCTCTTTTGAAATACTGCAGCATACCTTTCATTCCACGGTGGTATCATTAAAGACATTAAACTGTGAAGTCCAAGTACTCATTTCAAATACAAGTACTCACACATACCATAGCGAATGGCAACAAGAAAAACTAGAACATGCTACATATAAAATTATTAACCCTAAATGTTTGAGGCAGGAAAGGCACCATGACAATCAGAGCTTTGCTTCACTCCACTCCACAGCCACCTGCTCCCACCTCCCAGAAAACAGTGATGGTTCAAGGGAAACCTGGGCAGAAGTGAAATGAGAAAGCACATGTGCAGGAATAAACTGCTCTAATAGCAGAAATACAGAAGTGTATGAGCTTTACAGGGCAGGCCATTTGCAAGACACAGGCCTTGGCTATCTGTACTTGTCTTCGGGAAACAAGCAAGAGACACTGATCTGAGGAGCTAATGATGAAGCAAAGTAAAGGAAATTCCAGCATGCTATGACAAGTACTTTACAAGGAGTAATGGCAAGGTTCATGATCGCTGTTACCGAGCCCATGGAAACAGAAATCTAGTTGCTCAAATTTAAATTTTGCATACTTTCTATTTAGGCATTTTAAACAAACCAGTAATAAGAGGATTTTTTTGAATAACATTCTTCTTCATTCATTCATTCATTCATTCATTATTGTTACAAGACATTGCAAATAAACCTGTATGTTCTCAGGGTATGGACGGATTAATGACACCAGGGCTGTAAACATGAAAGATGAAACAAAAATGCAATTATATTTTCCTTTTCTGCGTATGGGGTTATAAGAAGGGCTATGATCTAATTTGTTCTTACTGCCAATCTCAAGCGGAACTCACGATCATTCAAAATGATGCTGTGACCTAGCTATACTATGGGCTAGTATGGCAATAACAACAGAAATCCCTGAGAAAATCTTTGCAACCTTGGGTAACAAAAATAGGGAGAAGCCATGAACAACCTAATACCCAGAAGTGGCAGTTTAATAGCGTGCTTCATTTCAGCCAGTAGCCTAAAAAATACAGACTCTAAAAGGAAATATCTGACTTTGAGAAGATCCTATATAATTGCATAGGTTGGGTCTTGTCATTAGCCAATTTACTCTTCCTCAGGTTTACAGCTCTGGGTGTAACAAAATTTTTAGCATGAGGTGCAGACGTAGATTTTCTTCACCCTTCAAATTAATTTATTTTGTACTCACTGGAATTCAACTCAGTAGCACCCACTGAGTTTTAGGCTTCTGTTTGCTGCTAAGAGAGCAGCATTTTCAGGGTTCTACAACTCAGCTAAACACTACGCATGTGCTTAACGTTAAACCCATGCTGAAGTTTCTGCAAGGTAAGTCAGGTGCAAATGAACGTTTGGTTGTTTTGCTTAATACGGACAATATCTGCGCCTCTGAACTGTTCTGTTGACAGCTGCCACTTACAACAATTTTAAACTAATCCTTGAGAAAGAAAACAGTTTAGTGGAAGGAGGGGAAAATGACTGATTGCACCTCTGCAAGTTGCTTGGATGTGTGGAAGAAAGTGGGAGAAAAGCTCAAGGTACTCTAGCTGACAGTGTAGCCACGCAGCTTGTATTTTGCTTCCATAATAATTTATAACACAGCAAAGTGAACAGCACTGAGCAGCTTGTGTTCCTATCATAAAATATAACCTCTCAGTACTTCATGTACAATAATACCTCCATGAAAATCAAGCTGTATTACTTCTGCTTCTTTGTACAACACTTTGCATGACTAGGAGCAGCAAGTGACAACACATTCGCCAGTAACTGAGATTGATTATTGGTGCTTCAACACATCCATAATCATGATGCATGCACCACGGAGAGATGGAATTATTTTCATACACTGCCCTGATTGGTAAAAAAAAAATTTTTTCTAACTGAACTGAATATGTATAGGGTGCATGCAATATGCTCTAGAGGAATGAGTATTGTGTTAGCTGTCAAAAGGTCTCCAGCTATACTCCTGCCTTGCCTGGCCCTGAGCGAGACAAGTCATGCATGCTGACTGCATTTGCTACTCCTCGGTCACAGTGGTCACCACTATAAAGAATGTAAATTTACCAGTGGTTAGAGCTCTGCAGTACCTGAGATACTACTATTTTACTATTAACAATAGTGAGAATCTGAAAGCAGCAGGAGAATTGAGTGTGGTACATGGTGGAAAGTAAGGCTATGGTAGGTCTGGGTTTTCTTTCAGTAACATTGGTTTTACAGCTGGTTAACTACACTAACTTCAAAAGAATTGCTGCAGATTGTTACTAATGAAGTGACTGTGGAGTGTGGACCTCTGTATCTGCTTACAGCAACGGCAACTGCAGGTTCTTGAGAAAAACTAGTCAGCATTTTTTTCTTTTCTTTTTCAGCATATTAGACAATACTTTTTTTTTATGCCACTTCCAAAAATCTCAGAGGACATAAATTTTGAAGAACTTGCTGTTATGCCTTTAAATCCTGGAAGTTATAAAAATATCTGAGATATTAGCATTTCATATTTGGTAACTTTGCAGTTTGGTGAATAACGTAACTATTTGAAGTTCAGGTGACTTTTCTAAATCAGAATCATCATATCCTGCTGGAGAAATGGAAACAAGGATTAATTTGCCTTTTCAAACAGGCACATCAACAGCCTTTGCTATTCTCCCTATACTGAGCAGTACTGTCTAACTGTGGCACTACTGCAACAACAAAAGTTAGTGCTACAGTAAATCTTCTTTGATTAAATGGATAAACAGTACTTTGAGGTTGTGGAAATGGACAGTGAACTGTAAACTTAATGATTAAATATTGATTACAAAGTGATTATTTAAATGCTTCTTAAGGTGAAATACGGTGACAAATAGCTCAGCAACAGAAAAAACAGTAATATACCTATACCATATTGAATTTTTCTGTATTAGGATTAATACACCAAATTGTGGATAGTTGAATAAGCATTTATATTATACATTTTCTGGTTATTTCATGTTTCTCTAGATACTAAGCTCCACGTAACTCAACAAGGAAGATTCAATGAAGTATGGAATGCAGTATGATAGTTGCCACATTGTACTACAACTTAGAAAATAATACCCCATTAAGTGAGTGAAATACAATGTGATGTGTTATCACAATAAGAATACGTTTTCCTCGGGACTAATGGGCATCATAGCTCCCTCTTCATAACATTTACTTATCACAGGACTCTGCTGAATGTTGAACTGCTTTGGCAGAACCGCTATGTTCTTTCCCTATCCATCTTACTTTAAATTTTAGTTCATGTATCTCAAGCACAGACACAGAAATTGACAACCCTTCTGAACAAAGTTTTGTATATACTACTACAGAGAGGAGAAAGAAAAACTTCAACAGTGAATGAGACAGAATAATATGTCTTTCAATTACTGTACACACATACGTATATACAGCAGTGTGCAACTCATTTAGCACAGGTTACCAAAAAACAATAATCCATGAAATTACAGCAATTTTCATTAAACTGTTGACATCAGTGGAGGCACTTTCAATTTAGTCCAATGTGAGAACACAGAATGAGATTCAAATTTACCTTTCAGGAAACATTACAAGAAAAGTCTTTGCAGCGTCTCCCCAAAGGCCAGGGTGAACTTTTCAAAAGCAGCCTTTGATTCTGGATGCTCAGCCTAAGACAGCTCTTTTGAAAGTTTTGCCATGCATATAAAATCCTTAATACCTTTATGTTAGGCAGCTGTCAGCTAGAGATTTTTCCTGTCGGGATGGGGCGGGGGTTTGTAGCCTTCTGCAACTGACATAAAGTGGCACCTAGTCTATCAGGAGCAAGTATATGCAAAGCAGCTAACACTAGCACTGGGTATTAAACAGACATCTTTGGACACCTGCTTTTGCTCAGCTCAGCTCCTATTGTCTCTCATACCTTTGTTTTTATTTTCTCTTCATCTTGTACAGAGATTGCCCACGGCAGTTCTTTGCAACCTTATATAACCTGAGAATGAAGGAATTCAAGTTCTTTGTACAAGCCTCTGTGACCCTGTGCCAGGCTGGAAAGGGAGCCCTTCCAATGTCCTAAGGATCTTGCAGTCTAAACCCTGAGCGAGACTATGGTTTTGTGGGAGAAGGCCTCTAAATTAAGTTAGATGCTCTTATAACTTCTGTCTTTAAGACCATACAGGATGGATTTGATAAGGTACATAGAAGGAGTTGAGGTACTGACTAAAAATTCCACTTTCACAGCTTTCTCGAACTACTTTCTAAACGACACTTGCATTTTACAAAATTGAGTAACAGAAGAAAAGATTTGGGGAAGAGGAGAGATTCTCATTCACTTTTCCTTAATCACTGTGGAAAATATTGACAGAACTCCCATCAGCTTTTTTGTTTAAATGATTATTCTTGTTGCCTTTCAACCCAGCCCATTCTCTTTCTCAAGCCATTCACACATCTTCTCTTCAATTCCCTCTTGAATTCTCTCTTTTTCCTTCAATTTCTGTTTGTGTCCCTCTAGAAAATTCCATCCTTTTTTCTTGCTACCCAGAACTGGAGGTCACTCCAAGTTTGAAATCCACAAAAGACTTGTGTGAATGCAGGAATAGAAAAATATTGCTACATTCAAACATAACAGCTGAAAAGCAAGAGCAAAAGACAACTGCCAAGATGTTTAGCTTCAGTTTTATGAAAGATGAGGAAGACAGGAAAATAAGAGCAAACAGAGAAGCAAAGCCTGAAGCTGCAGAGAAAGGCAGGAGTTATACGTGATGCAAACAGTTAGATATTGTCTGCAAATAAATGCCTTCCTCTTAAAAGTGACTAGTAATATTGGTCACTTGATCACTTTGGTATTAAAGTAATACTTTCCACAGTCAGATTGTTATAGGATTCAAAAATGCGTTGGTAGGGCGGGTCATGCTGACTGTTCTGGCTGTCATTACAGCTACTTTTGTGCTCTTCTTTCTGTGTTAAATTAGCTATCTACCCACAGCTCTAGTTCCTAAATGTCATATGTTGCATAAATATGTCGGGTTGTGTCTTTTTAATCCTTCCAATTGGTTTACATTGGTCTTGGCTCTGAAATATTCCCTTCTGTGAGTACTTGTATATCTATATGACTAATGGAATGCAGATGGATGATTCAGCACATTGGGGTGTCCTCTGGGTACCCCACATCCTGCCACATTTAGTGGAAGCCTCACGTTTTATATGTCACTCCTTCTAATCACAGCATTACCATTAAATCATGAGAATCTACGTTAAGATCTATTGACCCAGAATTTGGCACTTCACTTTGCCAAGTGAACAAGTACGCAGATACTATACGAGTTTTCAAACTCGATACCACACTCACTACAGTATTACTCCATTTTCAGCAATCAGGAAGTCCTTTCCAAACATCCTGGAACATCCTTTTCCCATCATAACTCTTGTCCTGAGCTACACTCACAATATTTGGAAGTGGAAATCGCCTCTTGGCTTCTACTGCAGAATAAATTTCCTTCCTCCTTCACAAAAATGCTTTATTCTTGAAGAAGGAGTAAATCTAGCTTAGTACTCTATTTGTTTTCCAGCAGCAAAATGAATGACCTTGTTTCAATTACATTTACAGTAAAAAATATAGCCTTTACAGTATTTGAGTAAAGTGACTTTGGTTGTTTTATTTATGAATATTGATTTCTGCATAAAGATACCATTTCTGCTTTACTCTTACTTTTTGGTGAATGAGCACTAATATTGGCTCTTCGATAAGCCACAGCAGGCACTGCACAGAATACTGCTGAGGGTGTAAGAAAGACCTTGTCATACTATTTAGCAATACAATGTCAACAAGGATAAGAATGGAATATTTCTCTCCAAGGGTTAGTTCTTACTCACATTGATGTCTACCGGAGTTTTATCATCTGAAATCATCAGGCTTTCAATCAGACTTTTTAGCAGTAAGCTTTGGAGTTCTAAACTCACTGTAAGCAGTGAGAAAAAATTCCTCCAAAACTTACTGACATTCAAGGGTTGTGACTCGTACGCCTTTCTTTTTGACTATTTTAAAGTCCTCAAGTGTTTTACTTTGCATTTCTTTTAAATACTAAAACACTAAAAGAACAGAAATGGCCACAGAGCAGCAGTATGTTAGGTGTCCCAACACTATAACTGAAAGAGGCATTTCAAGGGTAGATCTGATGTTTTGCTCCCGTGGTTTGCAGCTGCCAATGAGATGATAATAAGTACTATTTGCATGATTTCCCTGTATTATTCATATTTGTCCACTACAAACAGAGTGGAAATCACTGATCGCACCTAAGCTGGCTCCCTGACCTCCACCGTCCACAGCCATACTCACACATATCCCTCAAACATTAGAAGCAAAAAGACCTGCAGGGATTTTGATGTGATCAGATCTACACATTCTAAAAAAAATGTTGCACTTACTACTTTTTTCTTTCCTATGGAGTAGTCCAAATTGAACAGGATCAAAGTTAGTTATGAAGTTAAATCAAGTTACTTTTATCTGGGAGAAAAATGCTCAAGGGATAAAATAGCCAAAAAACCCAAACCACAAATACACAAATCAAGTAGACATACAAAAAGTCCAAGGTGCATAGATGGCTTTGACTTTAATGGAACAGAATACAGACAGACTTTCATACTCAAAGCACTTTGTAGACTACCTGGACTAAACAGTGCTATTTTGTATTCAAATGTGGCATCTATTAAGCGTTCAGAAATAACTCAGACTTTGAATTGGGTAGGGAATCTTTTTCCCAGGGCATTATTTTATTTTATTTTATTTTATTTTATTTTATTTTATTTTATTTTATTTTATTTTATTTTTTCATGTAATGCTCTGTCAAAATGCCCTGGGACAAAATGCCTAGACAGAAATTAAATACACGGGCCTCAGTTTTGTCTTTTCTAACGTTGACACTGGTTTGAACTGTCTCACTGGTTTACAATGTATTTATGTATGTAATGATATAGGGTAAGAACTATCCAAGAATATGTATATCTAATTCTGTTGCAGTGTTTGAGTTCTGAAGCCAATTTAGCCTGATCATCAATGTAAATAAAGAAGCAAACAAACCTGTTTGGAGTAAGTTTTATCAAATACTCTACAGATTGTAATAGATTGGTTTGGGTTGGATAAGAAAAAAGTGGATCCATCTGCTGTGCCATCAATTAAAGGAAGAAGAACTGCAAATGTGATGCAGTTGATTGCTTCCTATTAAACACTCAACTTTCAGAGATTCACTCAATGACCTGGAAGCATGTATATTCTCCCAACTCTGACATTTCCACTTGGCAGCCATGTTATTCTATTAGCATAGTGTCAGGAAACGGGATGTGTTGCTTTGAATTTCATCCATTATCCACTGTATATATTATGAGTGCAGCATCTCACAGAACCATTTAGAGTACTGACTTGAGCTAGTGAAAGAAAAGAAAGGAAATCAAAAAGTAACAAAGCATTAGTTAATATCTGGAGAAAGTCTTGGGGTGTTGGAAATTGCCCAGTCTAAACCGAGTTGATGTAAGACACATCACTGGTAGTTACAATGCTGCACTGATTTAATCTGGTTCACTATCTCATGTTCTAATTTCTATCAGCAAATACATGATGAGTCTTAGTAGCTTACCACACCCTTTCACTTAGCTTGAAAAATCTACAGAAAATCAAAATTACTACTAAAAAATAGATGAAAACGTATCAAATGTAAAATTAGATTGAGTCAATCAAAATCCAACTGTGAATTTATCATTTCAATGAATTTCAATGAATGGTTTAAAATCTGTTTGAAATCTATTTGAAAATGAATAAGTAATAATACAGACATATCTCTTTTTCAAAGCTAGTATTGTCAGATGTATTCTGTGCATTATAATTCATGAACAGGGTAGATGACTATTTGAGAAGTATTAAAATGAGCTGACTTTTCAATATAAGTGTCTGGACAATAAGTTTTTCTATTCTTGGCAATTCAGAAATGTAGACAATTGTGCTAAAAAATAATATGTATTGTAATATTCATTGTACAGTAGTAGTATAGTAAGTGGCAATTCTGGACATTACAAGAGACACAAGGATTATTTTCTGTGATTGCACAGAGAATACTTGGATTTCTTGTGAAGCTTTTGCATTGGAAATGAGATTCATCAGTCTGAACAGGGCAGGGTTAGAGCCCTTAGCAACATGCTTATTTTGTAGAAGGTCACTCAATAATAACTTCCTCTGCCCTCCAAGCTTATTAAGACTGACTGGCATATATTAATGAAAACACCTGATTCTCCAACCATAAAACCCAGACAAAGACTTTATTTTAATATTAAGGAAGGAACCCTTAATTAGCAGGGTTTCAAAAATGTCAGCTTCTTCTATTAGCTGTTCTGGTCCATCAAAGCCATAATCCCTACTGTCAAATTTCATCACATGATAGACAGTTTGCTGGCTATCTTTTTTTTTTTAACTGATCATACTGACTGAAGCTTTTTATTTTGCCATCACATTTAACAATTTTGCATGCATTTTGTTGTTACATTGCTGATTTTACTCCTTTCAAAGTCTGCCTGTGACAGCTAAAAGAAGAAAAAATCTGAGGAAACATAAAATATTACATATTGATACACAGACATATAATTAAAGACTTTAGGGGAGAGTTCTCGTTCATAATATTGATTCTTTTCTAGGGCATGCAAATGTGCTTCTGCGAAAACACGTATAAAACCCCACCGTTCACAGATGAATTTCCATTTCAGGCATATTCAGAGTAAAGAAAGAACAAATGCTCCAAAAATTGTGAAGACCTTTGAAGATGCACATCCTTAACACACAATACACCTGCATGTTACATGAAATTTGTTCAAGTAGATATTGCTTCTTGAAATGAGAGTGATTGTGTAAAATTTTACCAAAATAAAGACATCAGTTTTAAAAGGATTTATATTCTACCTTCATTCAGCATTTCACTGTTTATTAAACATTCTGTTCCACAGAAAACCAAATCTATTTCTTTTGCTTAAAAGAAACTCTACTATCCTGTCACAGACTTCTAAACTTTCCCATCGAAACTCTCTCAAACATTGTCTGTGGATTTGATAAAGCTGTATTTCCAAAACCAGCACACAGGTATTTAGCTCACCTATGTAGGTTTTCTCTTCTTTAACAAGAAAAATAAAAATTATATAGAATTTGTAGGATGACAATGTAGAAAGGTGAAGCAAACTCTCATGTTGTTTTCATGCCTAGTTTTTCTTATAACATTTCCTTTAAAATTTTAGATTTCTTTATTAATAATTTATGCAACACTGCACATATTATAAATGATACAGTAAAATAAAGGACTCTTGGTGTTGAAGATATAACTGAATCCAGGTAAGAAAAATGAATTCCCAGTATT
This sequence comes from Opisthocomus hoazin, assembly GCF_030867145.1. Classification (NCBI taxonomy): domain Eukaryota; kingdom Metazoa; phylum Chordata; class Aves; order Opisthocomiformes; family Opisthocomidae; genus Opisthocomus; species Opisthocomus hoazin. The sequence goes on along the minus strand of NC_134420.1, from coordinate 44,916,065 downwards.
CTGGAAAAAGAAAGAATTTTTGGAGTGGAAGAGTATTGGCAACATTTGTATTTTAAAGTAGGAGAGAAGCAGTATGTAATAGAAGAGCAAGATATAATAATTCCAGTTCTTCACACAGTGGAATTCTTCCCACTGCTAATAATTGCATAAACCTGTTTGTGTTAATCCAGGATCCTTGTACCACTGTCTTTCTGGAGGTGAAAATAATCAAATACAATCTGATTGTACATATCTGAACTGATGAAACATTATAAAGGGTTGTATTTATTTTATCTGCTTAACCTTACTTTGCTGCTTCCTGAGTGCCCATGTCTATTGCAAGCGACAAACAAGTTTCTTAGCTGAGTTTACATCTAGCCACTCTGCACTTTTTAATGGCTTAAAGTGACTGTCAGCACTTACTTGTATGATTTTTCTCTCATTTAATGAATTTAGAAATGAAACCCTCTCTTTAGAACGGTAGAGTTCCTTGCCTTTTTGAAGATGCATTTGAGGAGTGGAGCAACAGTGAATGGCAACAAGATAATAAAGCCAACACATGAAGTTCAGTCCTCCCTCCAGCATCACTCGCAATACCTACAAACTTCAAAAATAGTAAAACAGGGATAAAAGACAGCTATATTAGTTTTGGACTGCAAGCAATCTTTATCTTGTGACATATATGACAACTAACCTTAGCTTTGAAGACTAAGTTTGTACTCTAATTGCATCCAGATAAAGTTGTTTGTATGATTAAAAAGTCCATGACACACTCAGGACTCCACTGCAGGGTAAAATGCATAAAGCACACTCCCTACCTCAAGCATTTGCAACAAGTAAGCATATATTTTTTTAGGTTTTTTCCTTTCTGTTCTTCATTATATTATTTTCATATTTTAATATATGAAATAGTTCCTTGGTTTTCATTCTTCTTCGTCTCCCCACAACTAATGCATTCCAGCGTCTGTCTTACAGAACAAATCACAGTAAAGATCTTTTTGTTACTTCTCTGAACAGCCTTGCTGTTCTGCCAGCACACAGGCTCTGTCAGGGGCAGCACCTATCTTGTACTGCTCCCATTTTGACCTTGGGGTTGATTCCATGGGTATCATATAGGAACATAAAAGAAAGAGAAGAAGAAGGAAAAAAGAGCAAGAGAGACTTTTCTGATTAACAGGAATCAGATGTTATGTTTATGGCTGTGGCTATGATCTGAGAATGTCTAAGAACTGGTCTGTCTTGCCAGCCATCACTGTGAAGTCTTAGAACAATCACATAAAAGGGGAAGACTCAGAGTACCTAACACACTGATAATCAAGAAATTCTCCAACATTTCTCTTTATGGTTGCCCTGGCTGAGAAATATTGTCAGGCCTTGATAGCATTTAATGTTCATGAAGAATGAAGCATGTTTTGTGGAAAAAAATAATATGGCTAGACATTTTCTTGCCCATATATGGTTTCACTTTGATTCCTAATATCAGACCAGAGACACTGACCTGGCTTAAAATGTCTCAAAGGGGTCCCAACAGAACATTGAACTGCTTGTAGGAGGTGGTGAGTGATGGCCTTTGTGTTGCCTGTTCCCCCCAGTTGGCTGCTGGCCGGGGTCAACCCATCACAACTGCTGAAATGCATTTCTCTGTTCTATTAACATGGCTAGAATTTTAGCCAAGTAATTAGGTCAAGGGGCTGGAAGTCTGGGCTCATAACTTTCTGGATATGAACTGCTGCGTTCACTTGGCACACCTTAGATAAATCAACAATGACTCATATTCCCTTCACGTTAAGTGGCTCTACTACTATTTCCTTACCCCATGTGTGTGTTCTGAGGAGTAAGTAGTGGCAAGAACCTAAGAACACGAGAAATGCCCTGCTGAGTCAGAGCAGTGGCTCACCTAGCCCAGTGTTCGCTTTCCAGCAGTGGCCTTAGGTGTTGCTATTATGCAAAGTATGTGAGAGGGCCGTGTTCAGCGATGGTTCCCCAATGTTCAGAGCTGTTGTATTAGGCATGTTACAGAGTATATCTGTACTGTCTCTTCCCTTTAGTGTTTGTTTATGGGTCTGTTGTCTATGAATCTGTCTAATCCATTTTTGCACAAGTGGACATCCATCAATCCCAGAAAAATACTTTATTTTTAACTGATCTCCTCATAGATTCAATGAGTGCTTCCCAATTCTAGTATTGCAGGATTTTGTGAATAAAAGGTCTGCTTCAAACTAGTACCCTTTTCATTTTGTAAATTTTGATCGTAATGTCCCCTTAATCTTCTCCTTTCCAAATTAGAAAAGTCCCAGCTTTTTCTTGTCTCCGTGTAATGCAGCTGTTTGAACGCCTCGATCATTATAGTTACCCTTCTCTGTACTATAACTCCACAATATTCCTGCTTGGATGCAGGGAGCAGAACAAGACATGAGAACACCAAGGTTTTGTGAAGTGGACGAATGGTGCCCTTTGTCTTGGTCTCAATATCCTTTCTCATGACGCACAACTTTTTGGCTGTTTCTGCGCATTCAGCTGACAATTTCAGTGAACTATCCATAGTGGCTCCAGGATCTTTTTCCTGAGTTGTAACTACTGCTGTAGCTGAACATGCTGCTAATGGTCTCTGCATGGTCAGTGTCCTCAGAGCTATCCATAGAGCTGCCTCTGATCCAAGTGGCAGAAACAAGAACAGAACGGTATTACAAATGGTCTCTGTCATATTTTGGGAAGGGCAGTGTCTTAAATCTCAGATGTTCTGTAGACACGCGTTAAAACGCCTGCTTAGAAAACTTGATGGTGTTACCTTGCTGCTGGAATCCAGATGGTATATCACGAGTTACTAACAGGGTAACGTGCATGGTTGACTGGCACTTCCTAAGCCTCTATTCAGCATAATGTTAGAATTTTATTGTAAGTTGTTGTAAATTATATTGGGTGTATAATATGTGTGTTGTGTATTGGATGCAGCCAGAATGGTGTATTTATGGACTAATGGTCCCTGGATACTGCAAGGGACAGTGATGCCTAGTTCAGAAACAGAGGGGAGAAAAAGGTAAGAGTGCAGAAGGATAGCATAAGGATGTAGGCAAGTGAATGTAACTGAATTTTTTAATTGCTACAAATTAGGGTGAGAAATTCTGCTTTGCCCTCTTTAGAGGAACATACTTTTGTGGGTTGGAATGGTCAGTTTTTCACTGACAGGCAAGAAAATTCAAAACTCTTCAGTTGGAAAAGACTATCATAATCACTGACTGGAAAGTCTGCCTGCTGGCAAGGTAAGCTATTATTTTTGTATATAATGTGCACAATTAATACTAGTGTATTTGGACAAATTTGTGCTGCAAATAAAGCTGGGGCCTTCCTTTGCCAAAAAGAGTGTAATATTGAGCCATCAGGACTTGCATCCTTGGAACGGATGGAAAATGAACATGTCAGAGATAAAAGGAAAAATATACTGCTTTAAAGAAACGGTAAATCACTGAATTTAAGACATAGGGAATTAGGTTCAATGATAGTTCATTATGACATTTTTTTCCTTGCCTTTTCTATTACTGTAGGAATGAATGAAAGGATGTTAAATTAGATCTTGATGTAAATACCTAATTAGCCTTTTGCAGTCAAAAAATTGCCCATAAACCATATTTTCCTATGTATACAGTTTCTACTCAAAGTGTAGCAAAATTCTTACATTTCAGACTTTATAGTAGTTTAGATGTACAGATTGCATTGACTGTAGCACATGGTATGTAGCCCAAAATATTAAATACATTGCTAAGGATATACAAATCTTCAATTTCCTTTTTCAAAGTTGATTTATATTTTTACACTTCTCTGCAAAAGGCTCTTCAACAATTGTAAAACTCTCCTGTAAGTATTTTTACACATTGAACTTACAAGAAGTCTCTTTCCGAAAGCAAGTAGAAGCTTGGTGACAGAAGCTGTACAACCCACATATGCAGCCCTATCTATGATTTCATTCTCTTTCCTACACATAAGGCTCTCCTAATCGATTTTTTTGAGTATTTGGAAGCATACAGACACACATACAGAGTCTGCTTTGGAGATGAGTTTGTGCATGAAAGAATCTTCATCTGCATTGTTATCAATTAAATTGCCATCAGTACTGCAGGCATCTCTGGCAGAGTTCCAGGCTCCAAAGAGGTTGGATTGACTCACAGTCCTAGAAATAAGAGTCAAACTGACTCTAACCTTTGCAATACTGATAGAAGCCCTATATAAATCACTCAATATACAAATATTTATTTATCAACAGTTGGCTAGTCAACAGCATGGTGTGGTCTGCACACATTTCATAAAGCAGATGGTTTACATTTTCTGAACTCAAGGCAAAAGTGAACACTACGTGACACTCACTATCTACAGGGATTTTTTAACTACTGATATGCTGTCATTGTGAGAGTTTCCGCAAAACAAACAGGTTGGCTCCTAACTATTTGGGGGACTGTTCTTATGTTCTTATACTCATCTAAAGAAAAAATGAACTTCTGAAATGAACTGCACAACAGCTCACCATACTGACATATTATGATCTATCCCACATTCAAGAGTATTTTGTTAGCATTAAGTTATCTGTGCAGCTTCAGAAAACTATTACAGTGTCTGTAATGGTTCCCCATCATGCTGATAAGTGGGCAGCCATTTCGTTTCTGTACTGATAGAGCCGTGAAGGAGAATTAGATTTCAACACTTATGTAACAGAGATTAATTGATTGACTAGATTATTAATTAAAGTTTCCATTAAATTCTCTTTTTAAAAAGCACAGGATTGTGGATCCCCAGGGTTTTTTCTAACCCTTGAAATAATAAACAAGAGAATGCATAACTAAACATTGTATCTTATCTTGTGAAGAATAATTAAGTCAGTGGATGCATTGCTATGAAGGAAAATATTTTTACTTCCAAAATATTATTTTTTTCCTTTAATCTACAAACCTTAGGAAAGAGAAAGAGATTTTTGTGTTCCCCTCACTGCAATAGAGGAACGGCCACCAAAAATAGCTTGGTTTAAATACATATGCATAAGTATGTATGCCTGTTTGTGTGCATGCATGGATCTCTGTTTGGGGGTTGTATGCTATCCATTTTTAAGAGAAGAAAAAGAAGCGAAAACATGACTTAGATTGTTTTGGATTTGAACTGGTGTGGTCTACCTAAAACTTCCAGCCACATAATATTTCAGAGATCTGTGGAAAAATAAAAACAGCAAGTGGCCTTTTAGGTAATCCATAATTAAAAGCAATTTTGAGCTGTCTTTTCAGGGAAGCTACCCAGGGGAAGCATTTGCTACCTGTTTGACCTTCACGATTGTGAGTCCTTGGCAGTGTCAGCGACCCTCTGAACTGAATTCAAAACTAATCTCTAACAGAAAAAGAGAAACAGAATTCATGCAAATCATATTAATTCCAACATTTCCCCAGTGAGCTGGGTATAAACTACAGCCTAATTAAATATTTTTTAACGATGTGAGTAATTTTTGCCAAGGGGCGGATTCAGGGGAAAATTTAATATGAGATCACAAAAGCTGTTCCCAGCGTTGATTCTGTAAATTAATGACTATCTGCCTTATGATAAAAACATGCTGCCAAGAATGAAAATGAAGTCAGCAAAGCTTGCTCTATTTGTCTAACAACCAAATATACAGAATGCAAAACTTTAAAGGATATGGAAAATTTCCATTTTCTGTATGATGTATTCCTGATAAAGATGCATGACACTGACAGCATAAAGCTGCTGTATATTATACAAGACTATCAACTCTTACTACTTATCACTAATATAACGTTATCTAGTGTTATGAACTTTAGTGAGACAGTGCCAAGCACCAGCATGAAGATCCTGAGGGGCATTTGTTTATGTGTGGGTAGGATAATGTGCTATGACCGTTTCATAAACTGTCTATCTCTAAGACACACTGAATGCTGAGCAATTTCTCAGAGTTGCTCACAACTATCCATCCATCTTCCTTAACACTTGAAAAGACCTTATCACTGTAGTATCTGGGCACCAATCTTAAGTGCTTGCCAGAAAGAAAATCTCATTAAACCAATGTTATTAGTGCTTTCAAATAATAAATGCACAAACATTAAAACTACGATCAAGAAAAACTGTATAAGGAGACAGGAATTATTAATGTATCAGTCTGGCCAGCTTTTTGTCATGATTTGGAAATTAAACAGTAAGCCTTATGTGACTAAGAGGCTGCTTTATAAAGTATGCTATTAGATCAGATATTGAAGATATTCAAATGCAAAATCCTCTGTTTAACCAATAAAAGACTCCTTGCTCTTTGTTCTTCTCATGCTAACCTAACTTGTAACAAGACAGAGAGTTAACACCAAGGAGTTACAAAGCATTGCCAGAAGACAGGCGACTAGGACTTTGGTAGCACCCTGGTCAAGAGGCCAGCCCACTGTCAGGACATTGCAGCCCTATTTATTTAAATTTCTGCCAGTGCTGGCCACGAGACTGAATTTACAGCTTTTCAATTAGAAGGTCATTCTGTGCTAAGTAGCATGCCATTGCCTCATTATAATCATAAAATTAGTGAGAAAAGACTAGCATGAGTAATACGAAAGAGCCAGTCTGAAAGGTGAAGAGGTGCTATTTCCTTGTTTCATCAGAGATGTGAATAAAGCTTGCTGTTAAGAAACAAATATTTTGCTTATGGTGAATCATTCTCTTAAGAAAGAAATACTTTACAATTTTTCTCTACTTCAGAATAAATAAATTGGTCATTTTCTGTAAATTAACCTTGACAGATGAAAGGACACTGCTGAACAGTGTAACTTAGGGCACAGCTTTATATGATGTGAAATGTATGTGAGATTTTAATTTTCAAAGCACTGCAATAGGACTTCTATCTTTCTTAATTTGAGTTTATTCACTTTACCTCTTTTTGTAAGCATAATTACATTATTTTAAGTTTTTGAAATTAAAAAAATAACAGAGAACCAGTTATTATCAAATGTATCTTAGCATATTAATTAATTTGCTGTTTGAAAACTGAGAATGACATAGACACTTCAGTATGCGTGTGAACACGCTGCAAATTTTGAGTCACTACTGCACAGAAATGTAAACTACAGAAAGGACGAGGACTGTTGTAATGCCCCTCAAAACACTTGTAGAAACTACTATTATATACAAGCCACTGAATGTACAGTCTTCCAAGGAGCCATGGAGCTCCACAGCATGCACAAATAGAGAAAAAAAACAAAAAAATGTGATAGATAGACTTCAGGATTACAAAAATGTCTAAGCCCCATAATTTAAGATATATACTATTTAATTAAAAGCTGGAAATTGTCTTAGTTTCAGTCTGAAAAGCACAGACTATCTTTAAGGGAAAATGAATAATTTTTGCTAAGATCTGTAATAAGTTATAAGCAACTAAACAAGGAAAAATAAGGTAGAGAGCATGACATAATTTTCAGAGGGAATACTTAAAGATCAGAGTGAAACTTGGAGTTTAATGCCCACCGTTCTCTGTAGTTACCTGCTCTAAGTTCAGGCCACTTAGTGCTCTCCGAGAACTTTGCTCTTTTCTAGATGAACTCTCCCCGCACTCAGCAGCCACTGCTGAACACACACGGCTAGCTAGAGGCAGCCCTGGCCTGCTGTGTTGGCTGACCTGCTTGAGTAGTTTAAAGAGATGCTCTGCCACCCAAATTGAGAGGTTGAGGCCTTTTGCGAAAGTACTCCAACTGAGCATGTTTCTTGTTATGCTCTCACCTGTTTTATTTGGCAAAAATGGAGATAGTAATTTAGGGATTTATTGTAAATGTGAAATATTCAGAGACTGATCCATGGCATTTGCCAGATCACGAAAGAAAGTTGAGGTGGAACATGAAATTCAAGCTTCCAAGGCCCTCACCATCGAATCTCCTTTTCTGGCTAAGAAACCAACAGCAGAAGGTAAACAAAAAAAGAATTTTAATAATTTGCTTCCCATATAAGTAGGTTCTTATACCTTCAGACTGTAATAGGCAGCACATGAAATGAGAGTTGATGATGTAATGTGCAAAGCAAAAGGAAGAAATCTTATGGTGTCAATCTACAGCTTTTATATTACTTATCTGTAGCTGAGAGATCCTTTGCAAAAAGCATTCCAATATTTACTGCTCTATGCATCACAAATCCCCAGATATATGATTAAATAGAAGGGAATTTGATAGAAACAATAACATTCAAAAGACTAGTGTAAGTTCGGTGCTTACATACCTTTGAGAATTACTCAGATGATTTTAAAGCCCTGTGTAACTAAAGATACACAGCAGATAATTTCAGTTGTGCAGTTCAGTTTGGGGACGTGGAAAATATGGATATATAATTTCATAAAGGCAAGATAAATCAGGCCTAAGTCCTTTGGAATACTAGTTGTAGAACAAAGAGTTTGCCTAAATCACAAATAACAGAAAATAATGCATGGAGAGTAAGGGAAGAAAATAAAGTTGGGTACAGAGAGCATGAAAATTCGAACAACTGTGCTTAAAGTCCTGTTTTATTCTCATAAAACCTGGGAATTCTGAAAAGGGTTTATGTAAATCAACATTTTGTATCTTTAATTTTTGGATGCTTATTATTATTTATAAAAGTATTCATAGTTTGGTGAACCACTAGCCTTTGCAGGGTTGCCAACCTGCTTAATTTAACCATAAGACTCACAGTAACTTTGTCTTTCCCTCAAAGTCCTAGACTCTGGAATCATACAAATAGTACAGAAGTACAGCTTTCCTCTAAAGACAGAGAAAGTTTTGAGCCCATGTTGCAAAGCAAAATTAAAACTTCAAAATCCAGAAAGTGAAAAAAAAAAGTTTACATTTCTGATGCTTAAGGCAAGCCCTCTTTTCCCCCCCTCATTATCTTTTAAAGCTTCAAGTTACTGACATCTCTTTGGCAACAGCTCTGTTTTGTTTAGATCTTAAAGGGCCTGATCCACTTCTCACTGATGCTAGCAGATGTCGTTTTTTGATTTACTTGGATCGTGAATCACATCCACAGACCACACTACAATAAGGGTGATAATGAAAAGTACATAGGTTGCATAATTTTTACTGAAATTTTGTTCCATAATAAAGCTTTGAAGACAGCTGATTCTGTGTTGTGTGGTTGTAACAACTAATCAAGATTTGTTAGATTTTCTGCATGCAAGGCAGAATATTTCTATGAAGTGTCTGGAGCCCTCCACTTTCAGTTTGTTTATGAAATGGGATTTTGAAACACTACCAGCAGCCTTCTTGATACACCAGAGTGCAATGCTGCAGTGTCTAGGAAGCATAAAAAGCCTTTTTAAAGATTCAGAGCTGAGCTGTGCACTATTGCATTGTGGCTGTAGATTTCACTCTCAATTCTAGACATCAACCTCTTTTCCCTTATCCATTGTTTATTAGGCAGAGTCTGGCTTCTGGATGGGTGGGTAGAATCTACAGCAGCTATAGTAACAAGCAGTTTCAAACCCTGAATATTTAAAGAGGGTTTTGCACATCCTACTAAATGCAGCCATTTATTACAGTTTACAAAAGAGTGTGCTGGTAATGTCTCAAAGTCCTATCTGTTAAGTTTCTTCTTCAGGCAGAAGAAACTCCTCTTCCCGCAGTTTCAACAATCATTACTCATGCCTTTACCTTAACTAGCAAGGTAAACATCTATTTTCTTAAACCTTATATAAAA
>NC_134420.1:44846411-44901411 GCF_030867145.1 Opisthocomus hoazin | reverse complement strand
GGCATAAATAGCATTTCAGAGTGGAAAAGCTTTTTTCATGTATGGATAGACCGGGCAGGGAGAGAAGCCTCCCTTCCTTTAGCGCTGCCCTAAGTACATAGCATGTAGTTCTGTTTATGTAATGGGAGTGGCCACGCAGTCCCTCTTCTCCTCTCTATCCTGAAATGAACTGTGCTGGCTGAACTCTGTGTTAGTTTGTCAGCATGGTAGCATCCCACAGGTAAAGTCTCCACCAAAGCCACAGTGTAATTTGAACTTCATCAAAGAATTCCAAAGGTACCAAGTTGTCCTCTGTACTCTGATAAAAGCAGTCAAATCTTAGGTGCATGAGCATTTTAACATATCTTCGCTAACCTACTATACTACACCCTTCATTTCTAAAAGGTATAATTTTTCAAAAAGAAACAAGATTTGAAAGCACGTTTTGTATCCTAAAGATAGAGGCAGATAAAAATTAACTCAATTTATGCCAAAGCTTCCAAAGCTAGCAAGAAAAAAAAAAAAGGTGGCTTGTCTTTTATATTGGTAGGAGATATCTATGTATAAATATTTGCATATGCATGCAAGGGCATGCACTGTTCTTCAGGTAAGTAGTGGAAAGAGTGAGTCAGTAAGAGGTCTTCTCCATGCAGGTCCACTGATGAAGTGCAGAGGGTAAAATCTCTCTGTTGCTTCCCCAGGGATTCTTAGGGAGAGGGAACCTTCTGCACTCCTTGCCCTACAACTCAAGTGTAGTTTGAAGTACATTTCCAGAATGCTGTGTGTCCCTCACATTTTTCTTTTCTGGGTATGTAAGCAAGGCTTCTGTTGGATTTTGCCTTCCTCCTTGCCAAAATCTCAGTTTCACGCTAACAATGCAAAAGTCGATAATTTAGAAGTTGAAGTATACCTAGATTTTATGAAAATATCAACTTGCATCTGGTGTGCAGTGCAAATATGAGGCTTGATGCAGTGAGCTGCTAGAATTAAATGCAAGTGAAAGATCTGTAATGGCTCATGAACAGTGTAACAGTGTAAAAGCAAAGGAGAGATTGTATGCACTCACCATGTTACGTCCTGTCTTGCACTGTCAGGATGAGAAGAATCAGATGTGTTGGGGAAAAGATGTCAGACTCAAAGTGTTAGAATAAAGATGGCCAATCCTGGCTAATGTTTATAGATCAGATGAAGTAATTTAAGGCCCTGGACAAGAATAAGTGTCTCATATTTCAGAGATGAGGAGGAGAGAAAAGATAGCCCTTTCCTCAATGAAGCTAATAAAGCTCCTCCTATTCCCTTCCTTGTTTCCATTCTGTATGCTTTTGCTGATCATGTGCTTACAACTGCATGAAGTTACAGCCTTTGCCAACAGCCATAGAAATGTTTTAGAGTAAGATTTGAGACAATAGAATTCAGTCTATTAAGTTATTACATTGGTTAGCAAGGTTATCAAGTTGATTGCTTTTTTAAGTTGAAAAGTTTAATAATTTACTGACAACGGATGACAACTTTTGATTTTTCCCAGCTATTAAGTCACTAAAAAGTAGATCTGAAGAAATTTGCTTTCATGTTTGACCTCTATGCAAAGGTCAAACACAGCAAAATTTCAGTCAAAATACGCTATTTCAGAAACATATGAAAACATTATTTAGGATATCTTGACTGATTTACCTGAGTGTATTAGATGTATCTAGAAGGTCTGCTACAATTTCCATCTCTCTTGCAATAAACACACAGAGAAAAACAGATACAAGTAAATCAGAAAAAGGCGTAGCCCAAAATCCTGGAGTTAATATTCTCACAGGCCTATCCTACAGCAAATATTGTGAGATACATATAAAACAACTTCTGTGTATTTTTTTCAGTAATTTATCTTTGTATCTGTTTTTTTTTTTTAGATCAGGTATAACATCGGTTGAACAACTAAAACTAAACCAAGGTTAGACAGTTTTCATAGCCTATTTCAAAAAGTCAAATAGCTTCAAGAAATTAATCAAATATGGCTTCTTTAGTGTAGCCAGTGTGGTGAAAAATAATACTAGAAGTCATTGTATTCCCTGCAAGGGATTTAGGACAGTTACATTACTGTAAAATATATTTGTGTTCATGGCTGTCAGAGGAATCCTGACAAAATCCATACACTTGCCACATCTATTACCAGCATAAAGAATCGCTTTGAAATGCCTGATCTTACTGTTATATGCCATCTACTTCCTCACTTCAGTCTTGCACAGTTCCACTTTTGTGCTCAAATGTCTTTGTGTTGGTAAGGATGACAGTGGTACAGCGATTCCTACTTACAAAGTTTTGTTAGAAGTTGGCCATGTAGTCATAAATGTTCCCGATTCTGGTAGAACAAGTTAAAATCCCATTTAGGTCTGAGAATAGCTTATCTGTTTGTCAATGCTGACTAACTGAAACGGTGCTGGAGTCAGTGCTCTGAATTGCAGCAGGCTAAGTATGCATGAAAAGATGGGGATGACTAACTGGAATAAATGGGATGTATTAATACACAAATTACAGTAGAACCACAGAGTTATTATTACTAAGTCAAATGCAACCTTTCCCAATACTACAAAAAAAGCAACCTCCATCTAGAGTTCCAGTTAAAACTTCTTGCAAAAAGAGTATCCTCCTTTCCACATTGACACACCTCTGAACAATAGCATCAAGCATATGAAAGCCAGCTTTATTGCAATGCTATTCACAGAATGGGCACATGTGAATTGTGGTGCAACTGAAAATATTCTCAACAAGAAACCACCCAGTGTAAGTCTCAAAACAGTCTTGGTATTCAAGATACTGTATTTATCCCAAGGAATTATAATTTCTAAGTTGCAATGTTTTAAGTGTCTTTGGGTATCTTGCTTCATTTCTCAGTAACTCATTTCCTTATGAACAATGACAGCACTACTTTCCTTCATACTACTTCTATTTATTCTATTCAGATGAGAAAATCATCTCAGGAGAGATTTTCAGTTAGAATATGACTGTATAGTGCCTGGCATGACGACACCCCAGACTATATGCAGGCTGTAGGTGCTGCTGTAATAGAAACAGAAATATTCTTATTGAAAATACATCGTGTCATCCAAAGGGTGAGTCAGAGAATCTGGATTCTACTGTGCCAAATTCTTTTAAGGTACAGTTTCCATTTTTGTGTTGTTCATTCATATACCTACTCTTTTACAAAAATTCTAATGATATCACAGTTCTTGTAGTTTGTGTTACAATGGGAGGCTAAAATTGTAGCTATTCATGACAGCAAAAGCTAAAAAGAAAATCAACAAACAGAAAAGGAAAGTCATTAGTTGTAAGAACCTACAAATAAATTAAACCTTTCCTAAGATATATTGATTTTCTGTGGCCTTGCCTATAGAATAATGTCAAACATGCCTGACAATCCATTGGGTTCAGAAGACAAAAACTAGTTATAATCATTCCTTTGCTTCCATCTAAGGAAATATGCTGGTATTAGACCTAATTTTGATTCTTCTCCACCATGGTATAAGTCAGAAACTATTTCCCAAAGTCAACGTAGTTATAAGCGTAAGGATTAAAATCAAAGCACATCTTACTGTAAGGTGTGAGCTAAATTAAAGTGAACAAGAAGACTTGCACTTTTGTACAAATTAAAATTTCCTGACTTTTTTATCATGTCAACTTCTTAATCAAAATAGGCAGTTTCAGCAATGAAATTAAACAACAATCGTTGTAATAAATGATGTGCTCAGTTCGCAAGAATATGTTTTTTACTTAATGCATCCTAAATAAATAATAATACTTATAACTCTAAGTAGATACCTAAGCAAGAGAGTTTCAGAAGATACGTGATGATTAAGTAAAAAACAACCTGATAGCAATTACTCCTGCCAATGATGAAAAGCCATCAGAATTATAACCACAAATTCTCAATAATTTTCTATTAAAAATTCTCATTTTATCATTTGAAATACTTATGTAAAATTTTTTTGTTTTGATTTTCAATGCAAAAAATATTTCAAAGGAACCAATAGTTTTACGTCAGGTACCACCTTGATTTACAGATGCTTGATTCAAGCCTATAATCAAAATAACTATTTTACCACAAAAAGATCTCTGTGCCTACACTGCAGGCAGAAAAACAAAAGCATGCAAAGAAAAACCAAAGACAGGCAGAAAACTTTTGACAGAAAAAGAGAACAGATCGAACAACGTAGCTTATTCTTAAATGTGTTTGGCCTAAAGTTTTCTGTCAAATGCCACTAAGTGGCTTCTGTCTGCCTCTCCTAATGACAATTCAGTTGCAGGCAGAAAAATCACCTCTCAATAATTCTAACTTTTTAGAGTTATTAGTGTTATGATTTTAGATGCTTTGAAAATGGGTATCTACGTACGTAAAATGTGGAGAGCCATGAGCCAGATTTGAATTTTCTATGTGATGAAGTCTACAGCCAAAACTCTCTACTGAGATTTTGCAGGTAGTGTAGGGTTTTGAGATTTGCATTGCCTCAGCAATATTAGGTTATAATTTCTGCTTGGTTTCACTAGCTTGTTTGCACGATAAACTTGCTTACAGGGTTAAGCATTCAACCTACAGATATTGTTTAGTTTTCATATCATAAAACTTGAGATGCAGTCAAGGCTAGTTGTACATGCTTCCTCTGTTGTTGATGGAGTGAGATGAGAGACAACTACTCACAGGTGCTCAAGACAGGAGAACGCCATTGCCCTCCTGCTTTGACTATCCTGCAATTTAGACTTAGACTTGAACTAGGTGACTATTTTTCAGATAGCTGAAGTTGGGAGATTAATCCTCTCTCTCTGCTGTTGAACAAGGGTCCAACCTTTCCTGACCTGCCAAGCAGAAAACATGGAAGACCTTCCTGCTGAAACTTGTCTTTGTAGGTACATTCCATGTTAGAGACCATCAGAAAAAAAAATTATTCCCACAGACACTTCCATAATTCCATATCAATTCAAAGCAATAAATGGAAATACTTCACAGTTAAGAGCACATTACTTTTGCTTACTCTGACTGAGATACCATCTTAGATAGCACAACAAAATGATTTATAAAACTATTGAAATTTGCAATTTTGGGGTGTATGTGGCAGTTATGCATCTCAGTTGAATAATTATGTGATGCTATTTAGGGTGGGAGGTGAGAAGCGGGAGAAGGAAATAAACAGAATGAATAAAATTGCTTGAGAATTTGTTTGGGTTTTATACTTCCAAAATCAAATTCCTGTTGTAGACCTTTATATAACTTGATACTACAGTGGCAAAATACAAGAAAGTTTGCAGAACTACTACATAGTAGTCAGGACAACAATAAGTGAATCAATTGAAGACAAACATTCAAAGAGTTATTTGCTAATGGGCACCATGCCAGGGTTACTCATGCAATGCTGCCTGCAGAATTCCTAAGCTGCGTTCAGAAGATACAGATCGATGCAGCTCCAAAGAGAGTCTATATACTGATATATTTCATTTCATTCATTAGCTTCCACTCCGAGCTGGTAGGCTGCTAGTTAACTCTTTATTGTGGGAGAAACTGTCAGTGTAAAGGCCACTGGGACACACACTCTTCTCTGCTATACTTGACCTGTCGATATTTCTTGCGGCATAGTGTTTAAACTGGTTCAGCTAATGGCAAAATGGAGATCTGTGAGGCTTGGGAGGCTTTCCTAACTTTACATTCGCTTATCATTCTACAGTAAACATCAGTAAATCCATCCTGATGAAGTATTCCTATTTGTGTCCTCTTGCATATGAATAAAAGGCCTCAGATGAAATAATTCAAACAACTCTGTCCCTGAAATCGGACAGCTGAAATAATAAATTATGCTAATTTGAGAAATTAGCACATTGAGATATCATGCAAACGAACTTGAGGCAACTGACATTTTGTTACTAATTAAATTGTTCTAATGTCCCAGACAGACAGAATGAGATAGATACAGTTGTAAAGTTAAAACTCCCTTTCTCTTTGAATTAGTTTGGCTGTAAGTTCATTGCAAAATTGTGTGGAAATCCAGCAGGTCCAGGACATGATTGACGCATAAACCATTTAGAATACATCTGAAAGTGCAAATAAGGGATCTAACATATAAAGGTATAATTACTAAAACAAAGAACAATCTCAAACCACCCAGACTTGTGGGCTTTGCTTATTTTCTTTCTACAAATATTGAATGTACTAATTTCCCTCGCCTTACTACTGAATAAAATCAATTTTCTCAGTAGAGCTGAACTCTCCTTTGTTTAAGGTTAGATGCAAAGTTGATACGCATCCTTAGATATAATGTTAATGTAAAATCCTTGAATATTTAGAACTACGTCACTGTGTGAATCCACAGCTGTTACAGATTCATTATTGGACAATCAGTGCTCTCCATACATTAGCCGACATGCTTGGAATTAGCTAAAAGGGAAAAAAGCTTCACATTATTTTAAAACTCTAGTCAAATTGTTTGTATACAAATTTTGATAACAACACCTGTTCTTTCTCTCTTGGCCAATGCAATCCATAGAGAATCCTAGCTTCGACAATTTCCCTGCAGAATTGTCAAACATAAGTATTTGTATTTCATGACTTGGGTAATAACCGATTTACCAAGTTCATTTACTACTAGTTGCTCCTCAAATATCTCAGTGGGATAATTAAGGAATACTAAGAACTGAAACTGTAGTATGTTAGGTGAGGCCTAGAGCAATTGCCCAAATCCCACTTCTGATTACACTGCTGTCCAGAATTAAATATTCAATAACTGAAATTCTGTTTTCTTTCCTTACTCTGAACACCTTATTAACAAGGATATAGAATAACTCCCTGTTTTGTGCAAAAGAGACCCATATGCTCACTGCGCCACTCAAACCAATTCCAACCCCTTACGAGCCTATGAGAATGGTATTTAAACTGAAAATTGACTGGGCAATGGATTAAGTGATGCCTTCTGTTCTAATGGTTCAATATGTTGGCATTAAAACAAACAGAAGTGCATTGACGTCCGATGTCTGAACTGGGGAGACCAAACAAGCGGGGATAAGATTTAACAGTAGGAAGGCAATTAAAAACCCTTTCTATCTGAGGGTCAGGGCTGGTGACAGTGAAATGAATGCCTCTATTAATTCTGCAGAAAATAGGGGTGTGTTCTTGGCCTTGCTTTGGTCTCTTTACACTGCACAGGGCCTGCACAAGAAAAAAATCTTTTCAGCCAGAGATTCCCATCATGAAGACTCCAGTGGGACTATTCTGGTTTGACTTCATAGCTCAAAATTGCATGGTTAAGTCAGGTATCAAGTCATCCCCCCATCACTAAGCTGTTTGGCACCTTTTCCATTATTACTCGCTGTGGGCACATTCTGATCCAACTTCCACAGGGTAAAAGTCAGGCAAAATTTTCTCTCCTGCATCTCATGCCTCTTCCCTCATGTCATTAGCCACAGAAGAATATCTGCCTTCTAGGTTTTAGAATGATGATGCAAGAGGCACAAATCTCCAGATTATTATGGGTATCACATAAATCACTGCCTATAATTCAGGCTGTCTAACACTTTCCATTGTCCAATTCTGTGCTCTGGTACATGTAACTCTGCTAAACTCTAATCATTTGGACTGACATTTTCCTTGCCAAGGGGAGTTGCATTTCTAAACTGCCAGAGGAAAGGTGCCATGCCACATGAATTACTCATCTGATATGATAATGTCTGTATTACATTTTTGAGAACTTGCACAAAACTCCACTAAAGACATTTTTCTCTTTCTTTTTGAGACTCCTATTAGATAAGCATAGAATTTCCTAAAAAGCAGAATGACTACAAGACTTACGACACTAAACAGAAGACAACACCCTTTCAAATACTAAACAAGTATCCACAGAGAGCATCTAATTTGAGGTCTCATTTCATAATCACACACATTTGTACAGACAGCAATCATGACTACAAACTACAAGCTCTTTGAAAGCTGAAGGGTATACTGTCATACAGGTGTTTTGTACGCTTGAGTATTCAGATCACAAGCAGATTTAAAGTTTGTAATTCTTGGGTCCAGTGAAGTTGCTGGTTCCAGTGGTTACTGAGCATGGCAGAAGCAGCTGACAGGTATGAGAACTGTGTGTAGGAAATATAAAGTGGATGGAAGACTCAGTGGTTGGGGCTTCAGGGATTACAAAGATAATTGTGGATCAATCCTGCCAAATGACTTGAAGTAACTTAAGCCTGCCATCAGTACTTTAATTGTTTTTACAACAGAACTTGAGAGAGCACTTAGTGCAATGAATGATTTGATAACACCTGGTTGCAATACCCTGTCCATTAGTTGCGTATCGTCTCTCTTTTTTTATTAAGCTGGTTAGTCTACTGCTCCACTCATTTAAGACCCAAGATTTATGTTAGAAAGAGGTTTTTACAAGTGGCTGCTGAAATAAATATCTTAGTTGGGTTAGAATGGTAAATGTATAACAGGTGTGGCTTTTCTATCTGGATCTTTCCATATCTATGTTTGTAAGCAATAGTGTAATTTTAAGAAGAACTGTGCTATTCATATACGCTGAGCTGTGCTAATCTTTGTATACAGTAAAGAAAAACTAACTAAATAAAAAGTGAATCCTTTATCCCCTCACAAAATATCAAGAATAAACTGCTTGCTAGCAGACCAAGCAGCCATAACTCCGTGACGTGTGTTTGGGTGTCCTGGTGACGGAGGATGCGGAGAAGGCAGAGCTAATGAATGCCTTCTTTGCTTCAGTCTTCAGTGCTAAGACTGGCCCTCAGGAATCCCAGGCCCCGGAGGTAAGAGAAGAAGCCTACAAAGAGGATGACTTTCCCTTGGTCGAGGAGGACTGTGTGAGGGATCGCTTAAGTGATCTGGATGTCCACAAATCCATGGGCCCCGATGGAATGCACCCACGAGTGCTGAGGGAGCTGGCGAATGTCATTGCTGAGCCACTCTCCATCATCTTTGAGAGGTCCTGGAGGACAGGAGAGGTGCCCGAGGACTGGAGAAAGGCCAATGTCACTCCAATCTTCAAAAAGGGCAAGAAGGAGGACCCAGGGAACTACAGGCCCGTCAGCCTCACCTCCATCCCGGGAAAGGTGATGGAGCAGCTTATCCTGGAGGCCATCATGAAGCAAGTGGAAGAAAAGAAGGTTATGAGGAGTAGTCAGCATGGATTCACCAAGGGGAAATCATGCCTGACCAATCTGATAGCTTTCTACGATGACATGACTGGCTGGGTAGATGAAGGGAGAGCCGTGGATGTTATCTACCTTGACTTCAGCAAGGCTTTCGACACTATCTCCCATGATATCCTCCTGGGGAAGCTGAGGAAGTGTGGGCTGGATGAGTGGTCGGTGAAGTGGATAGAGAACTGGCTGAATGGCAGAACTCAGAGGGTTGTCATCAGCGACGCTGAGTCTAGTTGGAGGCTGGTGACAAGTGGTGTCCCTCAGGGGTCAGTACTGGGCCCAGCCTTGTTTAACTTCTTCATCAACGACCTGGATGAAGAGTTAGAATGTACCCTCAGCAAGTTTGCTGACGACACCAAACTGGGAGGTGTGGTAGATACACCAGAAGGCTGTGCTGCCATTCAGCGTAACCTGGATAGGCTGGAAAGCTGGGCAGAGAGGAACCTGATGAGGTTCAACAAGGGCAAGTGCAGGGTCCTGCACCTGGGGAGGAACAACCTCATGTACCAGTACAGGCTTGGGGTGGACCTGCTGGAGAGCAGCTCTGTGGAGAGGGACCTGGGTGTCCTGGTGGACGACAGGTTAACCATGAGCCAGCAGTGTGCCCTGGCTGCCAAGAAAGCCAATGGGATCCTGGGGTGCATCAAGAAGAGTGTGGCCAGCAGGACAAGGGAGGTTCTCCTTCCCCTCTACACTGCCCTAGTGAGGCCTCATCTGGAGTACTGTGTCCAGTTCTGGGCTCCCCAGTTCAAGAAATATGAAGAGCTACTGGAGAGAGTCCAGCGGAGGGCTACAAGGACGGTGAGGGGACTGGAGCATCTCCCCTACGAGGAGAGGTTGAGGGAACTGGGCTTGTTCAGCCTGAAGAAGAGAAGGCTGCGAGGGGACCTTATAAATGCCTACAAATATCTGAAGGGTGGGTGTCAGGAGGATGGGGCCAAGCTCTTTTCAGTAGTGCCCAGCAACAGGACAAGGGGCAATGGGCACAAACTGAGGCACAGGAAGTTCCGTCTGAACATGAGGAAGAACTTCTGCACTCTGAGGGTGACGGAGCACTGGAACAGGCTGCCCAGGGAGGCTGTGGAGTCTCCTTCTCTGGAGATATTCAAGACCCGCCTGGACAAGATCCTGTGCAGCCTACTGTAGGTGACCCTGCTTCAGCAGGGGGGTTGGACTAGATGACCCACAGAGGTCCCTTCCAACCCTTACTATTCTGTGATTCTGTGATTCTGTGAACTATAATTGTTGTTGAAGTAAGACCACTTACGTGACTACTGGCAATTATAAAGGCTAGCTGCAAATTCAGGAAGAAAATCCTGCCTGGATGGTTTTCTCTGTTTTCTGTGGTCTGTGGAGAAGCACCGCAGCACAGCTACACCTAAACACCTCTGTCTCCCTTCCTATGACATATGACCTATGAAAATCCTACAATGTTTCAAAGTGATGAACACAAGCCCAGTAAATTTTAATGCATAGTCTCAAAACTCAAGGTTGTTGCCTATGGTGAAGAACTGGAGAGATAATTAATCAATGAAAATTCCAAAATGCAATCAATCTCACTGACAACTTCTCCAAAAGCTAGTTCCAGTCTGTAGCTGGAATGCTGCCAAGCAAAAAGACTTGGATACCTCTGGGCTAAGACTGTTCTAACACCTGCTTGCCATGGTACCTTTCAGGTTGGATAAAAGCATCTGTACCCAATGCAGGCCAATATGGAAAATAAATTAATTAGCAAGGATATGCTTTCTTAACTCACTCAACACCTAACCTGATGTCTTCCACTAATAAAAACTGCCAGGGCTGCTATACTGAGAAGCATCATTTCAAGAGACTTATCAGCCGTTGCTTCTGGAGAACAAAAAAGGAATTACCAAGAAGTGCCCAATGTTGCAAAATGTCTACAGAATCACTTTTCTACTACGCATTCAGAATAATATTTTTTTTTAAATAAATAGCAGACCCTAGGTGGAGTAAATTGGTCTAACTCCATTGGTTTCAACACAACCAAGAAATTCATACTAGCTAAGCATCAAGCTCTATGTTCTCTTGAATGACATTAAAAAGATGGTACACAATAACAAATGAAAAAGAGGACTTGAGTTAACTTTCAGTAAATAGTTCATAAAATCACCTTCCTTCCTTCCTAAACAAGATCCAAACCCACAAATTAAGTGGGGATGGCACAATCCTAATTGCTAATGCCAAGAGTAACCAGGGTTTTTTCTTCTTTTTTGCCTAATGATTGGCAGATCTGTTTAATCCAGAATGCATTTTACTAAAATTTACTTATTTACAATGACCACTTTAAAAAGAATATACTTTGGGAAGAGTGAAAGCCACTCAATATTTTGTTGTTGGTCGTGGCAGGAAACAGAGAACATCGTTGAAGATTAAAAAAAAAAACAATGTTCAAAACATATTTCTGTTTCAGCCATCCTGAGTGAAAAAAAAAGAGATTAGAAGATCAAGCACCCTTGGAAAAATTTGAAAAACTGATTTCAGAATTCAAAAAACTGAATGTACCATTCATTTATGTTCCATATTATTTGCTTCTTTGATGGAGAAGTAAATACTGAAAAATCTGTTGATCCTGCTGTTGCAGATTTTGAGTGCTCTCTCACTTTCTTACTTTAGCTCACAGCTAAAACATTATTACCAACCGATTAGATTGGCAGTTGGTCAAATAAAAACCAACATCATAAAAATCTTGAATTACAGACATACTGGAAAACTTCACCTGTTGGCAATGCACTGCACGCTTAAAGACTGTGCTAAGAGCTGCCAGCACTTTTAAAAACTGCCCTCTTAGAGAGTCCAGGGTATCTTTTAAACAGCTTGCTATGACTGCTTCCACATAGTGGCTCTGTCACTTTGAAATGCCTATTCTGAAGTCTCATGTACATTTGTTCTTCCAAGAAAAATGGTCAAGCAGTATACACTCTTTGGCTATGCTAATTGCTTCTGTTAAGGAGACAGCTCGCACTGGAGTAGCAAAGGTGTTGTACATCAAGACTGAACATGGATAGAGGAGACCAAAATGACTGGGAGATTAATTGCAATTGAGTCTTGGCCGAATACCAGATTAAGTTAGTATCTCAATGTCTTTAAAGAAAGACACCTATGAAATGGCAGGGCTGAGAATCAGGCACACAGACAACTGCTTTGATGCTACTATTGCTCTAGAGGAAAAAAACAATAATGAGAGGCAAAGATGGACAGATTGAAAGAAAGAGGAGAAGTTTGAGGAGAAGAAAAGCACAGAGTTCAAATGTTCAGTCCTTCACCTTGAATTATGCCTACTTAGCCCTCAACCTTCCCTGTTTGATGGCATCTGGAATACTGCAGTGCTGCAGAAAATTTAAGCTTTTCTTCTACTTGTGGAGGAGCAGAACACTGCATTGAAAAACATGCCGTGCTGAAAGCTCCTCTCTCAGCTTAAAGAAAAAGCCTTCAAAATTTCTTTGCAGGTCTACCCACAATCACATGAACAGACAAACTTCTACTTAAGCATATATCAAAGAAGCCATAGGTAAGGGAAATAAACTCAGAAATATGCCAGGCGAAAAAAGATAACTCTGAATTCCTTGACGCATGTATGGCAGGAGAAACTGTTGACCTTTCCAGTAAGCAACCATGAGGTCTGCAACAAATGGCAAAAAGGATTTAGTAACCTATAAAGTCTTGCACTGAGTGGATGTGGAACACTTTTGATTCCATTCTTCAGTCTGCGATGGTTACTTCCTGCTATTCCAGCCATTGTGAAGTATCCCACAAAAAGTCATTTAGCCTGTTTTCCAGGCTGCTTTTTCTCTGGTTGATGATTCCTTCAGCCATAACTGTTTTGAAAAATTTCAAGAAAGATAACAAGGAGAAATAGACTTACTGATATAAGCATATATTTCTATAAAATTCAAATTGTTTCACTGCAGTGGTCCAGCTTTATTCCTCTGGAGCAGGATTTTGAAAGAGGAGTATGTTCTCATTTCAGAACAGCATACTTTATCTCTTCAGATGAATATGAGACTGAGTTATAAGATTTTGGAAACTGCCATTTGCACATACTCTCAAGAACTCAGTAAAGGCTCAGCATTAAACTCTGCATTAAGGATCCTCTTGTATCGCATGGTACACCAGCTGTGTTGAGCACAAATTTGATCATGCTTTACTTCCACAGGCCACATATCTAGCACTTCTGAGAAAACAAGCAATGTAGAGAAGCAGCAGCTTATGATTTTGGAAAGAGGCATTAGCCTTACTCCATTCAGAAGTTAAAATGCAAGTGAAACAGATTACTGCAAGACAAGAAAATATGGTCACCTGGGTTCTGTGCCTGAACTAAGAACAATGAATAATTCATAGAATCATAGAAAGTTTTAGGTTGGAAGGGATCCCTAGAGGTCATCTAGTCCACCCCCCCTGCAGCGAGCAGGGACACTGCTAACTAGATCAGGTTGCTCAGAGCCCTGTCCAACCTGGTCTTGAATGTTTCCAGGGATGGGGCCTCCACTACCTCTCTGGGCAACCCGTTCCAGTGTTTCACCACCCTAATTGTTCACTCAGTTCTCTGTTTGGTTTTATCCAAAGTGTGACATTGAGGAAGACTATCAAAATGTGTATTCAGAAGGATGGCAAATGAATATTGCACTGGCAAACTTAATTTTAAGACCACCTGACTTTTGAATGCTTGGCTTTGTTACTTTATTATTCTGATAATGTATGGAGTTATCTAAACTTTATGTCTGAAGACAGAGTCCCAGACAGATGAACAGACATTGATTGATACCAGTCCTCAGCAGTTTTTGTGGCAACACTGTTGAGTGACATTTATTTATTTATCTATTACCATTCATTGCCTGATAGGCCAGCCTGCTTATCAGTCATCCCATGCTCATTTCCCTTAATTAGAGAGATCAAATACACCACCACAAATTCCCTCCTTGACCATCCACAGCCACCACTCAGCAGCAATGCCTCAACTTAGCAGGAAAAAGAGTGGACTGGCTGATAAGAGAGAGGCTCAGATCCTGCAATGGTCTCCTTACAGGTTTACCAACCAAGCGCAACAGCAATGAGTGAAGAGATCAAAGACACTGACTGTGGTTGATCAGGACAGGTGTTTGTGGTGATGTTTTCAACAGATGGAGATTCCTGTGAGAGAAGAAAAGACACCCAGGTTATACCAGCCAAATGTGATGACTCCTCAACTAGAACCACTGCAATCAGTTACATTTTTCTCCCTGTTGTAAAGCGAAGGACATGCACACACAGTTTTATTCATTTGCATCTTAAAGAGAAAAATGTTACCCCTTAAGAGAAGCAGAACAGAGGCAAAAGAATGAGAGACCTTTACAGCACCACTTTCGTAACAGAATTCTGTTGTTCTGGAGTGATTTATTTCTGAAGAAGAAAAAAATGCAAAGAACTTGGAACACACACAAAAGTACCTTCTCATCAAAGGTTGTCTATCGTTTCATGAATCACATGTGATGGATGAGATTTATGAATTAGAATCTCTGTCAAAAGATTTACAACATTCTAAATTAGTTATGACATCTTCTCGTCTGTGAACATAAACTTTCAACAAAATATCTATACCATCACCACAGAAGCATGGCCAGCCTGGTTCTTTCATTTCACTGCAGCACACCCAGACTCTGTCACAGTGTTTGATGAATTCTTGAAGGAATGGGCTTCAGATCAATTAAAATAAACACCACAGGCTGATTTATCAAATCTTTTCTGAATGCTCTCAGAAAATGTCAAAAATCTGATCCATTGACAGAGAAGAGTCAGAGAATCGTAGCAGCCTATGGGATCACAAGACCTTTTCAAAACCATCATAAATCACTATAGAAAACAAATGGGGCACCATGTGATAAGATTTCTTCTGACAGCTTTGCCTCAACAAGACATATATGAGATAAATGGATACCTACGTCTGTACCCAATTGTCAGTTTACAAAGTTCCAACTTGTCAAATTGTAAAATACACCACATCCAAAGTAATTTACCTTTTTGATTATACAATAGCATGATTTAAGAAACCTCTCAGTCTATTTCTTCACTGCAATTTTAAAAGTACTTCTGCAGGCAGAAACACTTGAGAAAAGACTGACAGATAAACAGACAGGAAGGATGACAAACAGACATGTCAAATATTACCTAGCACAGTAGTTCTAGTACTGCAGCCTAACTAAAATAATTAAATCTCTCTTTTAATCTGTTATAAAGCCTATTTAAACTACTGCAAAGTAACTTCAACCACCGTAATCTTTAATATTTCTGTGGATTAGTTCTTTTTCAGATAGATTCTGAACACTTTCAAAACAATGCAGTAATTCATAAATATTTCTCAAATATTAGTTAGGCTCACACACGTGTCTTTGCTAATGAGGTTACGCAAATCATCAGAAATATTCAGCTATCAGAAAAAAATGGATTTGATGCTGAATTAGGAATTTGTGCAGTTACTCGTGCTGGTGGCAGGAACTTTATTATCAATGACAATGATAATGATTTGCACCTGATTTTAATTTACTTATGCATTAAAGGAACAAATGGCATCATTTACAAATGGTTATGGACACAGAAGCTTTTGTAAGACAATTTCACAATTTTTTAGGACTTGGTACAGAAAAAACCACAGCTAGTTTCTATATTTTGGATATAGTATATGTTTCCATGTTTTCAAATGCTGACTTAGCTTTCATCAGTACGTATGAAGACTGTAATCATTACCACACAGCTCATGGAGGAACACAGAGAATTTGAAAATACAATTGCAGCTCGAGCCCATGCTTTTTAATGTTGTTTATCTTTAAGCATTATATCTGTGCACCTCTAAAATGGTCTTTATTTTTGCACAAGAAAGTTTACAAGTTCAAATTCTGAAGGAAATTAAATTCTTATATAAAGATCTTCATCAGAGATATATAATCCTTCCTATGTCCAGTATTCATTGTAGGGAGGAAGCTGAATCAAAATCTCTTTAGAAAATCTTTGTTGAAACTAGACATTGATAATGTACAGTAGCTACAGGGCTTTGTGATCTTCAAGGTGTCACAATAGAAAATCAGTCTCAGGAGCTCTTCCAGGGGCTCTAGTTGTGAGTAATAAAATCAGGAGCAGAGAAAAGACTTTGGAAAGTCTTGTTAACCAAGGCCAATGCCTCTTCTAACTCCCTCTCCAATGCAGTGATAATCGGATACAGACATCAGCACAGCCTAGGTCCTTTCAAATCTGATTTCAGACCTTAGCATGACAAAGGGACAATATCAGCTTGCTGATGAATGGCCTCCCTTCACAAGGGCTATGTACTAAAGTCTAGTGCCATGCTTTAACCGTTACATTTATTAGAGGCCTTTGACATGACCAGCAAGGTTATTAGTCTACATGAGGTCTCCAGCAGGGAAAGATGGAGTTGTACTAAATTGATTCTACTCCTTCCTCTTCAACCCCATGTGAAAGACATGTTTCAGTATCTGTAAGAACTATCTGGAAGAGGAGGAGTAACATGAAAGCCAATCTATGAATAGGAGAACCAATGGAATCGGGAAAAGGAAAGCAATCTCAGAAACTAGATGTGATCACAATGCATGGGTTCACTCTGGTGAAGGACACCTCAGCTCCACTTGCTAAGCTGAATGCATCTCTTTAACTTCTCACAGGTCAACATTGCTCAGTAAGCAAATCAGAAGAACTCTTTTCTTAAACCGTTTTTCTGCAAGACAGAGTGCCTACAGGGAGGAGTTCAATATACCACCTATCGTACGGTGCTGCATGTCTGCGTTTTGCAAATTTTGAGCTCTAGGTAAACCAAACTTTAAACCTTGAAAGCATCTAGCACACATTTGTGTCACTAAGCATATGTAATGTATACATGCACATGAACAAAAGGTAAAAGAATGTTTGCCCTCTCACTTGAGTAGGAATCTGTTGTTTCTCTTAATTGTTGCATTTAGGTCCCAATGCTCATATTAATTTTTAATTCAAATTTCAGTATTAAAAAATGGGGAATGATAGCAATATATTTCTATTCTGTGTTTATTTATGAAAACCTGTAATCGGAAATTTCCTACAGTTTATATTTTTAATGAAAATATGCAATATGTTGATATAAGAATAGAACACATACTTATGTTTATCAACCTAAACTTGTCTCAGTTTCCTCCACCTGGAGAAAAAGTGGCTGGATCACTCTGTGGCCTTCAATTCTTCTTGTACTTTGCTAATTGCAGAACTATAACTAAAAATAAACACAGAGCTGTAAGTCAGCAAGTGGAGTACATTAATAAAGCTTGAGTACTTGGCCTTATGGCAGACTCCTTAATTTCATCATGTTCGCTGTAATGATGGCTTTGAATTCATGTATAGGGTAAAATTACACCACAGGGCTTTAAATTCTGAGAACAACATCCCTAAAAGCCTTATTCAAACTTCCGAGGTGCACGGACTCGTACCTGAGCTTAGGAAAAGCTCTTGGCAAATCCCAGTGAAATTTTTTGACAGAATCATCTTCTAGCCTTTGCGAAAGTGAAGGTGCTGCAGGCAAGATATTTGATTAATGCTACAAAAAATAGCGTTGCTGCCACAGCTGGTGTGTTGGGAGAAAAATTCATCACTAACTCTAAAACTGTCATGTAATTTTCTCTCAACAGTTCTTTTCCATACTTGACAGAAGATCTGCACAGGACAAACTAGGTTGACAGAGGACAAGTCAGCCAGCTGTTGAGGTATCTCTAAACATGACAGACCACTATGTTTTAACTCAGATTAATTCACTTATTACAGGTAGACCTAAATCACTGGTCACTGTCAAATCAGTTGTCAGAACTAGCAAATCATGTCAGATTTCTGAAGAAAAATCTTTAAAATCTTAAACAGTTGTTATAAACTTAGTCTGTTTACTGACAGAGGAATTCCAGCAATAAGCACAGGATAAAGTCTATTTTCACACAGCCAAGTAAAGCATTGCAAAATAACCAATGCTGCTTGAGCAGTATCTGTGTTGTTTGTCTGGTATTTAATAGGACCAGAAGGACTTGGAAATATTTGAGTGCAGATTCTGGTACCTGGCAAAAATGAAAGTATTTCTTCCGAGTTGCTTTTCCCTGCCCCGCCTCAACTTTTTTGTCTCTTTCCTGTTGCTTTTAAAACATTAATTGCTGCCTTAAACTCTTACCCGATTTCTGTCACTATACATTAAACAGTACAATAAATAAAAAAGAACAGAACAAATTTTTAATGTGTCCAGCATCAGCTCGCCTGAATTGCTAGCTTAGAATCAAAAATCACTATAGAAATGTGACAGCAGAAATTAGGTCCATATTTAGGGCTTTCAGTTAGTTCCCTCTAAGCAATTAGATAGTAAAATTAGTAATTCAGATACATCCAACAGACTTTAAAGGCTATAGAGCCTGAAGCATATTTGCAATATCAGAATTACAGACTGGCCCAAATCTGTACTATCGGATCCACACCTCCTAGATGACGGGCAGGTTTGGAAACAATTTGAACCTTGCCATTGGAGCTCAAAGTTAATAAGAAACTTACTTAGTCTAAAATATGCACTGGCAGCACAAGCCATTCTGCAAACTGAATTCCCTTCTCAGGGTTTTCATAAGCTCTGCTGATGTTTTCATGGAAATAGAAGGACTGACCCCCAAAAAATTCTCGTCTAAACTCTGAGGCAGAGCGCTGGGTCTCAAGAGCAGAAAGAAAGGGTGTCATGTGAGCCAAAGAAGATTTTTGTAAAGATGAATAAATATATTTTTTCATTTTGCTAATTAGGTGTGGTAAAGGGGGTCTCAAGATGTGGTATGTGAGGTTTTCAAGACAAGATTAGATGAAACCTCAAATAATCTGGTGTGATCTCATAGCTGACCCCACTTTGATGGTCAACCAGAGACCTCCCTGAGATCCCTTCGAGGCTGAAATACCCTTTGATCCTAGCAGTATAAATTTCTTTGTTTTATTCTTTGTTTACATGTAAAGTACGTAGGTGTCTTCACTGCCTAATCTATAAGTGTATATCATATGGTGAAATTTAGTTATCTGAGCAGCTTAGTTACCAATTCTCACTATTGTCATTGTACAACATACACAGCACATCTCTCCTACCAGTCCTCAAAAAGTCCAGTAACCAAACACAGCTTATACCCCTTCACTCTGCCAGGGCAATTTATGTAGGATTGGTCCTCTCTGACCCAGTATCTCCTCTCTGTCAGATCAGCCACTAAGCAATTAGTTATCTTTTATTTATTACTCCCTTCTGGAGTGGAAGGCAGGTACGTAACACACACTTCAAGGATGATAAATACATTTCCTCAGCAGCAACAGCGAGATTCAATACAGTTTAGATAAAACAAAGGATTATATATTTTAAAGGCACAGAAGGAGAAAAACATTGTAAAGTTAAAGATTCTAGAGGTTTTATGTGTACTGATGGGACTTCTAAAAGGATTTTAGTTAGAAAGACAAAGTTTCTATGTGTTTTAGTTAGAGACTGAAACATTTTAGCTTCTTTCTGTCCAGAGATGCATAGCTTTAGTGCTGGAAATACTTCATCTCTCCTCACAGAATGGAATTCTCTTCTCTCATGATACCTTATGTCCATTTATACTTATGACAGTGTATAAAGATGCTCCAGCATAAAAGTGCTCCTGTTTATCATGTGTCCATCTTAGCTGAAAAGCTAGTGTGAAGGAGGCCTTCAAGGGAAAAGGAGCGTCCTCTGTCTTTGCTGCTCCTTGAAATAGTTCCAGGAAGGGGTTGGTGTAGCCATTTGAGTAAACTGATTTATTCTGGCTTGGGGTTCTCACTTTATTGTTGGTAGAAGCAAATCTGGAAAAGTGGATGTGAAAGGACTCTTTAGAGGACTTTTCCATTTCAGTCTGGACTGGTTCACATGCATACCCAATTTTGTTTTGCAGAGTTTCAGATATACATCATGCTTGTTATTATAAAATTATTTCCTTAAGAAGTCTGTCACATTCAAAAGCCTAGAGAACCCCAATCAGAGCTCTAGCTCACAAACATCTAAATAATCTTGTTATAGATCTCCATATAGTTAGGACAGTATAATCACACTTAATCCAATGTGTGAGACGATGAAAACATCTTTTTTTAAAACCTAGCTATGTTATCTGAAAGGCTACTTCTTCTAGCTGCTTATCTTCTTCCCCAGCACATTCCAGACAAAGTTATTCTTCTCCTATCATGCTAGCAAAACAAATGTACTTTCCCTAAAGGGCATTTCAGTTAAATTAAGGAGAGATGGCAAGAACTTACCATTTCCACTGCTTAAGTAACCAAGCTCATCTTAATGAAATACAGTTGGGAGTGCTCATATCAGTGGTTTGGCTGGTGGGTCAAGTTGGAGCAGTTCTGACAAGACGATGGTGCTGGCAGTCAGCTGAGGTGGCAGCCCATTTAACTGGTGCAATCAAAGAACCAAAGAGGAAATATGACCACAGGCCAAGCAATGCAACAGAAGATTATAGCCCAAAAGAGATTAAATTTTCTAACTACAACAGCCTTGACAGTCCTTAGCAGAAAAAGGCATTTTTGTGCCTGGAAAATGCATTATCTTGGGGGCCTATATAACACCAGAAACAGTCCCTTGTCTTTCTGCTATGTGAATCACGGTCTTACTGTTACCTCTCACTACAATCTCATTCCTTCAATGTTGATCAAAGAAAAGAACATTAATAGCCTAAAACAAAGAGAAAGAAAGAAGACAGAGGAGCATACTACCTTCAGACTTTCTTTCTCTTATTTTTCAAACTCCATTCGGCTGCTCCTTTGTTTTGGAGGCAGAAAGAGCGGACAGGTGGGACTGTGGAACTCTCAAACTCAGGAAGGACAAGAGGAACGGGTACTGAGGTGCAGTGATGTTGATACAAAGAGCATATGTAACAGATAAACTTTAGCTAAGGTATTTGTAGGTATGATGTATACACTGTTCCTAGCAATTTAACAGTTGCTTTAATTTCACTGACATATTTTAGTATCTTTTAATTTTGAAATGCTCAAGACAACAAGCAAATGAGCTTTTTTCTTTCTTTCTTTTTTATTTTTTTTTGTTAAAGTTAAGGTATCTTCTTAAAACAGACAAACCAAAACCCTCCAAGGAAGAAATCAATTAATTAAAAATTACATAAGAACATCTGCTTGCAAGCTGATCAAACTAGAAAGGTGAAAACAACGTCTGTTCTAGTGGAGGGAAGAAAGATGACAGTTTTGGGAATGGGGAAAAGGCGAAATGTGGGTAAGTGATAAAGAAGCTGCCAGATTTTATGTCTTGAGTCATGTTAAAATGTGAACTTAAACACAAAGTTCAGCTCAGTGAAGCAGAAGGACAATTCTCTTCCTTAGATCAAAAAGATCTTTTTTCATATGTGGCAGGTGACATCTGA
The DNA here is from genome assembly GCF_030867145.1 of Opisthocomus hoazin. Lineage (NCBI taxonomy): Eukaryota > Metazoa > Chordata > Aves > Opisthocomiformes > Opisthocomidae > Opisthocomus > Opisthocomus hoazin. The sequence continues at coordinate 44,879,842 of NC_134420.1, read as the reverse complement.
CTCGTGCAGATGAGCCACTAGCCACTTCAATCCCTATAACTTGAGAAATTCAAGATCCAGGAACACTGACTTGGATTTTTCACAAGAGCTTGGCAAACTTTGTAGAAAGATGTTATTTAATATAGTTGGTGCACAAAAAATCAAGCAGTCAGTATTTAGCCAAATGAGATGATGTTCTGTATAGAAGGATTCACACAGCACCACAGAATGAATGACACAGAGAATAATCACAGGAACAAGCCCTGCTTACCTATGATATTTATGAAATTATATGCACTTAATTCAAAACTAACTTTTTAGAAGAAAAAGTTTCATATGTTTCCAATTAATGCATTCTTTCTTAAAGCTTTTAATGTGGTCATTATTTTCTCCCATATCCCATGAAGCTGAGTGATTTCATTTAAGCATATTTTGACTTTTTAAGGAAATATTTTTAGGGTTGCTTTCTTTAGATTTCATTTGATCAAACCCTTGGGTTTGCTGGAAAGAGTAAATTGACTCACATACATAATTGTCTGCAGGATATTTTCTTAAATGTAGACAGTATTTTATGTACATATGAGAAGCCTAGTAAACTCCATCTCACTGGCTCGCTCTTAACAAAAGCAATAGCAAGGCCGAAAAGTACTTTTAAAATGAGAACTGTAATAATGCTGAGCTATTTGACTGCTTCTTAAGTCAATGGTACTGGAGGCTTTGTTAACCAAAGCAGCTCACAATGCCTTGCAAAGTGACATTTGTATCCTGTATACACAGGCATCAGATGAGCCTGACTGAAAATAACACAGATTCAGTAGCTGACAGCTTATTGTGGCTGAGAGGGGAACATTCCTCCCTATTTAAACTATTCCCTCTTGACCCTTCCCCCACGCATTGGGAAAGGGACTACTCAAACTGATATTATGCTACATTTTTTGACACAAAACTGCCATTTTTTTTCATTTAGTTGTGCTACACTTATTGTTACACTAGGAAATGGGACTACAGGATGAAATGGCACCTCCTGGGTGACAATTTCACAAGACATGCACTTGATTTCTGCTGTAAATGCTGTTACCAGTTGAGAAAGACACTCTCTGCTGAAATGAAATGTAGAATGACGTTCTGGAAGTGGAAAGGGGGCACTTCCCTCTAACGCCCACAGACTCACCACTGGCGGCTTCTGGCAGAGAGATGAACCAGAACAAGGCTTATGAGTGACTTTTTAGCTTCCATTTAACATTCTCCACCTCTCATATGTCAGCGTGACATTGTCATTGGCACCTGAGGGACAGGGCACTAGCAGACCATTTTTAGTAGGCCAGTACCTATGTACATAGGAACATTTCTTTACAGCAAACACAAGTGTGAATTCTCAGCACACTAGCTATTTTGCAGCAAGACCCCAAGGATGCCTAAAGAGTGGCATTTATACTGACTAACATAAACATCAGATTTGAAGTATTGGAGTTAGGCATCTCAGCTCCCTAGGCTTCATCAGTGGACAGAGAGGGAAGATGGGCCACAAGACAGGTTTCTGCTTTTAATCCTGTAGCCTACCTTCCTCTCTCCTTCGTTGTACTGGATTGTTACAGATTCCTACTTCATACAACTGAAGTTCAATGCCAAAAAGAGAAAACGCTAAGCGTAAGAAAAGAATTACAAGAATATGCACCCAAGAAGTTTGCTGTGAATTGAACAGTTTATCTGACTGCCGCTGGTTGCCCAAGGAGAAACACTATAGACTGGGCATGTTATGTCTTGGCAACAGGATACCACAACCATCATTATTAACTAAATACCAAAGTATTTTTGAGCTCATTGATGAGACACTCATTGCATTCCAAAGAGCAGTTACAGAAGTTACCAGAAAATCACTATAGCTCTAGAAGATGGTATTTAAGGTCAGGTAAAGTCACATGGAAATGTAACTATTAGCTCTAAGCTGGAGTAACTCTACCGTGTGTCATTGTGCTGGAGACACTCCCCTTACTCAGCAGTTTTTCTGCAGCTATCTGGCTGACACATTGTTCCATGTGAGGAAGAGCTGTTTATATACCATCAGTAATAGGACAGGTGGAGGCAAATGACTGTTGTAAACAACTCTAATTAGGTGACCTTGGAAAAGACCCGACACTTAGGAAGGAACACTGGTGTAGTGTTTAACCATGCTCAGTGCACTTGAAGTTGTTTCCTGCTTGACAGACATTGGACTTGGTCAGGAAAATAGTCACCAACCTACATATGTTCAGCAGGGCTTCCAAAGTCACTCTCTTAAAAAATTGTTAGGCTTTATTTTCTGCTTGGAAGACATAAGTATCCACCAATAGAACCAGTCAGACAAAATATCGTAGTAAATGTCATGCTGATCTCAGACCAGAACCAGTGTTAGCATTGCCTGAACCGATTAATCATTCATTTTTTCACAGATGAGAAATACATTTAAATATTTACCTCTGACTTTTGAGCTATGCCAGATGTCAGATTTTCCTATTGAAATAGAAAATAGCATGATAATTACAATTCACTTTTTTTTCTGTCCTGTACTTGTATATTCTCACGTAATCACAGTATAGACTAACTACAGAAAAATAACAATGTAGGAAAACAGCAACAAAATCACAAAAACAAACAAAAATAAGGCAGAGCCTAGAGGATATAAAACCAAAGAGAAATAACTGAGAACCAAAGCGAAAAGGAAAAATTATATTAAATGCTGGTGTGCTTTCAACTATTCTCTAAGAAAAGATTTAAAATATCTTGAAACTCCTCAAAATTGATACATATCCTATGAGATGCATATGCTACCATACAGAAAAGAAACTAAACCCTCAGGAAATGCCTTTGTGTTGCTTTGTATTCACCCAAAGTCTGGCTCAATTGACCTTCTTCTTGGTCAATAATTAGGCAATGACACAGTAAACATGATTATGACTATTACCTTAGCTTTGATTAAATAGAAACTTTCAGCTTTCCATACCACTAGTGTTTTGAAATATTTCTTAGGCATTCTGAAATTATTTCTGAACTTTTGATTGAACTTTTATATGGCTACATGATTATAACATTTAGCCTTATAGCAGGAAAATGCTTATATTTTTTTTTTTAATCAAGAGAATATGATGAGAATTACCAATGCTGACAATTCAGTACTCATAAATATGAATGAATTCATATACATTGATGTATATGTATTCATAAAATAACACTGAAAATGTTGCTATTTCAGTCATCCTTAGCAGATAACTAAATCAAGGGACTAACCTGAAAACAGCTTTTTCCCCCCTTGTTCAGTCCACCCAGGAGCAGCTAGTAACATCCTGACATGACTGCTCTGATGACTAACAATTTTAATTCTGAGACTGAAGAAATATGTCCTTTGTACGTCTACTGAATGACCGTTTGCTAGAAAAGTCCTCTTACCTTTATTCCTAACTCTCCTTCACCTCTGTGATAGCTCTTGGCAATTTGCATAATAAGAAAATGTATAAATATGTAAAAATGTTTATAATATGCCCTCTGATAAAATAAAAGCATTTTAGTATGGCTAAGCAAGACAAGAAATAATAATTACAATAATAGATAATAGAAAAAAAAATGCAAAACTAACCCAACTATCCCCACTATCCATATCTGAAAGCCACATGAAAAATATGCTGCAATCACCTATAGAATTTTTCCTTTTTCAACAAAAGCAATTTATTCTTCATAAACTATCAGCTTTTCTCTTACCTAGCGCATTTGCAAGCAAAGAAAAAACAAGAAATAGGATCATTTAAGCAGGCAGTGAGAAATAAAAGACCTTCACTGTTGATTTGAAAGTCATAAACACCTTTTTCACATCCAACACCAGCTCTGTCTGCTAGGTGAAACATTTATAAGTCCTGAATATGACTGGCTCAGACCCATCAGCCAAGTTCAATATTTTATTCAGTATATGAGGGACTGACTTGTTCACAGTGACTTTACACAAAGGAATACATGGTTCTTCCTTAGCCTCTTTGGAACTCATTCTTCCCAACTGAGCCAACCCAAATTGTACATTGTTAGGTACTACACCGACTAATTCATTGTTTGGCTTAAACTTTCCTTCTAGTTCCCTAAAAAATATTATTTCTTCTTTGCTTATTCCTCATTAAATTGTATGTTACTGCTCTTCCCCCGTTTGCCTTCACATTTGTTGTTGCTACCTTTGTACTTCATTGCTCTGGTTGCATTTAAGAGCCTTCCCAAGAGAAAGAATGGGACAAGAGTCATTAATTTAGACTCATCTCTCTCCTCCCTTCATTTACTTAATATGTGTCTACAGGAATATGAAAGTGGATGGAAAAGTTATTTGTTTTTTAAGTTGAGTTTTAATTGATGACCCTAATCTGATAATCTGGACAACTGTATACTGTAAAGGAAACAAAGTCTTTAAATTCAAATAAACAGAGCATTTATTACAGAGATAGGAGGAATGGAATAAACATTCTAATGTGACGGTATTTTATTCAGCCGTTATTAATCGTCATCAATATTCGGACACCATTAAGGAGTGTTGAATGAATGTGACATGAGCTAGACTCAGCTAGCTGTTGTATCATATGGAGACTAAATTAGGCTTTTCAATAATCACTGTTTCTTAATGGCTAACAAAAGGTATTCCTGTATTGCCCCTGTGTCCTTTATGAGTTCCATAAATAACTAATTAACCTCTGTAACAGAAGTCAGCATTAAAACAGGAGGCAGTCTCTCTGTACAAATGATGGACATCTAAGAAAAGATCTGAGCAATACAAAGCTTACAATGTTCTTTTTTGCAGTTCTCTACAGAAATTAAATGCTTATTGACTCCATGTTAATACCCATTTAGTAATCTGCCATTTTTGTTTGTTTTAATACAGCACTCAGTTTTACAGTAGAAAGGAATTATGCAGTTTAGAAGTATGAATATTAAAAAAGGATATAATTAAATCTGTAGCCTGAAACCTCTGTCTAAAGCTATAATGACAAATTTAGTCCATATTTATTATGGTGCACAAGGGACTTTAACTAGATCATTAGTTTATATGCCTTACTCAGTAGTGAAGTTCTAAAACTTCACATTTTGCATATTATTACATTATTCATTTTTCCAACTAGGCATAAAATATGGCTTCCCAAGAGTACAATACCTAATTCTTCAAAATATACAAAGATAGCAATAAAATTATTAAATTACAACTCTTACATCTGTTCTTCTTGTCTGATTATAAATTAAAATGTTCAAAAGCAGAAGAAAACAACACAGGTAACAAATACATTTAACCTGCACATCTTCTCAGAATTAAAAAAATTACCAAACTATATCCTCTCACTTAGAAGTGCCATTAGCTTATCCCCTTTTCCACAGGTTGTTGTGTCTTTTTTTGAAAGGTCGTAAAATAGAGCATAAGTTGACCAGAGATTTAAAAATCACCGACTCTGACTGATAACATGGATTAAGTGCTGTGAACTCATCAACACAGTTACTAAGAAAGACTGATCAAAGAACTCAATGAGCTTTCTGTCTGTATGAACACATTGGTTTAAAAAAAAGAAAATGTTATGCCTGTCAGGAGAAAAGTATAAAATGCTATTTTAAACTACCACCCATCATTGTAAAATGCTGGTTGGTGTTTTCTTTATCAATTACACATTAGCAAATCTTTATTCCAATGATGGAAATGCACCAGTGCAGGTGACACTGACAAATTATCCTTGGCACAGTCTCTGAACTCATAACACACTTCAAAGAAGACTACCTTGAATATAAAATGCATGAATTATTAAATCATAATGCCTAGTGAGAAATTTAATTGTAGGGAACATTATTAGGAAAATTATTATTTACTGAAAAATAGATATTTGAGAATAATAAATGTATTTTAAAATGTGCTATTCCACTCACCTGGAACTATTGTTGTTTCCTAAAATCCTGAAATTCATAAAAACAAATACTTAAAGAAATTGTCTAAATTACTGTGGTCATAATGGCACTGAACTGGCATTATGCAGCAAGGCATTATAGGATGCCTTTGTAGGTGTCTGTGGATAAATTTGAGGAGCAGAAGTTACGAATGAGTGCTCCTTGAATGCTTCTGAACCAATTGAGTTTTCATCAAATTGAGATACCATACTATGTTTCCAGTTTTCATCTGTCTTGAATGGCTGTATTTACTCTAGATGAAGATTACTCTTTATGTTCCCTTGACATATGCCTTCCAGATACATTTTATGACAATATCAAAAATGTCTTTTTTTTTAATCATGGCTTCTTCAATTGGATATCAAAACATATGTAATAAAGAACTGCATGAGCTTGAACGACCAAAACTTTTCCAGTTACTGAGCTGAATCCATGTAAGCCAACTTAAGGAATGTCCCCTGACTATTTAAGTTACTGTTTTGAAAAAATAATATTCCAGCTGTTAAAACTAAAAGATGCTTCCATTAAATTGAGAGGGGGGAATAAAAAAATGGATGAGGAAATAACTTAGAAGAATTTGAAAGCTGTTGTGTGGAAGAGGGCTTTTTGATAAAATATTCCTGTTTACAAGACTGCCTTTGATTTACGTATTAATATGTTGAAAATCTACCTCATTCACCCAATCTGCAGGGGCAAAATAAGAGAAAGCAAAAAAAATAAAAGAAACTGGCTTCATTACATGATGTCCCTTGATAAATAAAAACTCGATCTGGCCTCTGTCCACTGCTGTTCTAAATGAGCCCAGTCAGTCTGGCCCATGTTTTTTCATTTCATTTTCTCAAGCCAAATGACTACCATCTGCTGTCACAAAGCTGTCACACAATCAGTAATGGAAGATTTCTAAGGAATATAATGGCTGAAGAATGAATATATGACATTCCAGCTCCTATCTAGCAGAGAGAGAACAGCAACCCATTTGAAAAGAAACAGCAGTAGTGTTCTCCCACTTCTCAGCAAGTGCATTGTAATACAAATCTTTATTTGGACTCAAGACGTTGACAGGTCAATTGAACAGAATAAGTCTAGTTTATGATGCAGTTGTCAGAACTGGTTAAAGCGGGGGTCTGTTTACCGGTGCCCTGAGATATTCCAACAATTTTTCTTGCAAACCAGCACCTTGAGGTTAATTACTTTACCAATTTGAGTAAATGGCAAGCCATATTCCCATCTGTCTCCATTAATTCCCCACTATTTCTCAATTTATGATGACTGGGGTCAAGGCTGTGGTACAAAAGAAGAGCTAATAAAGCATGAATGGAGTAATTTTCTGTTTATACAAATGTAGCCACAGCATAAATACGGAAGAGACATTTTAGAAATGCATATTCTTTGCCTTGAAACCTCTGGGTGCTAACTGTATTTAGAGGAGTAAAAAACAAACACTAGCAAAGAATTTTTGTTTCCATGCTTATGCATCTTTAACAAAACCTGCTATTGTCCTATGTAGCACTGTGCTACTCACTTGTACGCTGGCACAGGAACGAGAAAAGTTCTGAAAAGCCTACAACAGTTGATCTCTACTAAGCTTGCTTGTTCATCAAAGGCAAGCTGCCTGGAAAAGAAAAAAGAATAATCTCTTTATTTTGGTACCAAAATGCAGCATTACTGAAGCTTTTCTGCCTCAAGTAAACATTTCTTGCTATCTATATAGGATTTAGTGCTGGCATCCCTTAAAAGCTGTTTAGCAGTGTGACTGATTTAAGAGCATCTCAAGGGACAATACCTATTTTATTTCTGTTTTTTTTCATTAAAACACTGTGAAGGTTTACTCCTACATTAAAAAGCGTAGACTTTCTCTTCCTTTTTAATTTGAAATGCAGCCACATAGTTATTTTCTATTCAAAATATTTAACATCTATAACAAATGCCTTAGATAAATAACTCAAGGAAAAATCTCCACCGATTTCCACAAAGTGTTAATGAATATGCTAGCTTGATAAACTCTGCCTAATCTACTTCGTCTAAACAGTGGCAGTCTAAAACCAGAAGATAATATTTTGGCCATTTGCCACAAACAGCAGAATTACTCATTAATTAAGCACTACAATAAAATAAATTTTGCAGCAAACGAGGCATGAAGCACGTATTTTACCATAAATGATTCAAAACAGAATGGAAGTAATAATGTTCTATTGCTGTTTGTGTAGTGTAAAAATTTTAATCCATGATGTATCCATCAGAAGCCACAGAAACCTGCGTTCAGCCTGGAGAAGAGAAGGCTGCGGGGAGACCTGATTGCAGCCTTTCAGTACTTAAAGGGAGCCTATAGGAAAGATGGGGACAATCATTTTAGTAGAGACAGCAGTGACAGGACGAGGGGTAATGGTTTTAAACTAAAACAGGGTAGGTTTAGGCTGGATATAAGGAAGAAATTCTTTATAATGAGGGTGGTGAAACACTGGAATGGGTTGCTCAGAGAGGCAGTGGAGGCCCCATCCCTGCAAACATTCGAGACCAGGTTGGACAGGGCTCTGAGCAACCTGATCTAGTTAGTGGTGTCCCTGCTCACTGCGAGGGGGTTGGACTAGATGACCTCTAGGGGTCCCTTCCAACCCAAAACTTTCTATGATTCTATGAAACCCATTAATGTGAAGCAAACCAAGAAGTACATAGACATATTAATTCCTGTAACATAGTCTACAGAATAATGTATTTTCAGATTACTATAGTTGTCCCTAAGAGCAGATCAAAAGCCAACCAGCAAAGATGACAGCAAAACTGTCGAAGAACAAAATTGACTATCAGCTCTACTGATTTCTTAGGAAGTCAGAAACTACATTTTGTACTTACAATAGCCAGCATTAAGATTCAATGTGTAAAGGCTGTTACTAGTACTGTCTTATCAAATAATTTGTTGCACTGTTCCTCAGGACTGCAGAATATTTATCACTTCTTGTTTTGCAAAGAAGAAAACTGAAATGCAGAAAGTTACACGAGTTAACTCAATTGTAGAATAATACTACCAACCAAATGACTTGAGTGCTCAACACTATGTGAACTCCTGAGCCAAGTTACTTACTACAATGTCACTTTAACAATTCAAGAGGACATACAGTGGACACCCAAAGTCCAGTAGTATTGCTGTTCTATTGGATGCTTGTTGCACAGGCACAGAGCACGTGAAGAGTTAAGGTATAACAAATAGTAATTTCTGACTTTATAGAAACAGTTCATGATTAATATTCTATACATACCTCTAATTAGTAAAGTAACAACAATGTAATAATTAGAATCATAGAATCATAGAAAGTTTTGGGTCGGAAGGGACCCCTAGAGGTCATCTAGTCCAACCCCCCCGCAGCGAGCAGGGACACCACTAACTAGATCAGGGTGCTCAGAGCCCTGTCCAACCTGGTCTTGAGTGTTTGCAGGGATGGGGCCTCCACCACCTCTCTGGGCAACCCATTCCAGTGTTTCACCACCCTCATTGTAAAGAATTTCTTCCTTATATCTAGCCTAAACCTACCCTGTTTTAGTTTAAAACCATTACCCCTAGTCCTGTCACTGCTGTCTCTACTAAAAAGATTGTCCCCATCTTTCCTACAGGCTCCCTTTAAGTACTGAAAGGCTGCAATCAGGTGTCCGTCAAAATATTTTGCAAATTCTTATGAATTATGTCCAATCTTGGGAATAGTAGTGAAACTTCTAATTTTGCTGATATGGAAGACAAGTTTCAGGAAGTAACATGTAAAAACATGGAAAAAAGTCAGTGGCAAAATTATTATGATCAGAAGGTAACTAATGGTTTACTATGTGTTTCCCTGTCAATGTACATAAAGTTGAAGATGTTATGCTACAAGAGATATACCGCCCTTTTTGTAAACTGTAGTGTTCAAAATGGAGTCTTTGGGTATATCAGTGAGGGCTGGGAACATAGAGTACACAGAAGAAAAGTATTTTGAAAAAGAGATCTTATTAATATATAAAAGGTTTGTAAACGATCATATACAGAACAGCCTTACAATCCATTGTGTCTATACACCAAATTCCAGGGCTAACAGTCTCTGTCTTTGAGAGGTTCTTCAACAGACAGTCTAAAGCTGCATGATTTTTAAGAAGAGTTTGGCCTTTTTTTTTTTTAATTATTGAGCTCTCAGTATCTCTTACTGCTCAGGGAAAGGAAAAATGCAAGAAAATAACCCAAATAGCATAATTTAACTCCCTCTACCAGATCGGGAACACAGACAAAGAAAATAGGAACAAATATATGTATAAAATGTTGTGTATATCTATATAAGTATTTTTAAAAGCCTGTTTATTTGGTGCACAGTATACAATGACTAGACAATGTTGTAGAACTGGTTGCAAGCTCATATTGCATTCTGAAATGTCACCTAGAACTGAGGTTGTGCACACAAGACTTAGAATATTTGGCATCATTCAGGCTGGACAGTACCACAGCGGGCTAGCTAGTCCAGCCTCCTGCATTTACTGCAAAGGCCTCATCATTTGGGAATATGTGTTTTAATTGCCTAAATATAAGGGGAGGAAAAGCAATCTTCCCCACCTCATCTGAAAAGAGCTTCCAATTCATCTGTGGAGTAACAACTGGGGAAAAAATATACCACATTTTGTAGAGATAAAAACAACATATCTCAGTAAACTTCTGATGTTATAATTTATATTTAGTGAGATTAATAAAGTTCTTTTACTGCGAAACTAATGGCAGCAACATTACATCCCAAAGTTCCAATTGTTTTGCCATTGCACTTTCAAAATAAATGAAAGAGGAGCTGAAAGGAACAGTTCCTGAGAAAAAGAAAATTTAAAAAAAAATTTTATAACCAGAAGAAAGTGAAAATAATACAATTCTATTCTCCACACAGTTCCACTTTGTCAGTTTTTCTCATTTTTTGCTTTCTGACTTTACACATTATTCTTCTGCTGGTAGTGTGGACTGTACATAATAATGTTGCTCTGACACTAAGGAAAAACAAACCCAAACATCTAAAGATGATTGGGAAAGCAGAGAAGGGGAAAGGTTGTTCATTCTGTACTCACTTGGAGATCATTTTCCCTTTTTACAATGTAAAAAGAGCACAAACAAGTAGAGAATTTAAACAGATGAACAGTCTTCTCTTAAATCTTTCAATAAAATCCAGGTGGACTTTTCTAGAGAAGTCCTTCTTCAGCAGAAAATTTTCCTGTTTCTATTGGATATTCTCAACAGGCTTCCTATATAGAATCACAGAATCACAGAATGTTCGGGGTTGGAAGGGACCTCTGTAGGTCATCTAGTCCAACCCCCCTGCCAAAGCAGGGTCACCTACAGCAGGCTGCACAGGACCTTGTCCAGGCGGGTCTTGAGTATCTCCAGAGAAGGAGACTCTACAACCTCCCTGGGCAGCCTGTTCCAGTGCTCTGTCACCCTCAGAGGGAAGAAGTTCTTCCTCATGTTCAGACGGAACTTCCTCTGCTTCAGTTTGTGCCCATTGCCCCTTGTCCTGTCGCTGGGCACCACTGAAAAGAGCTTGGTCCCATCCTCTTGACACCCACCCATAAGATACTTATAAGCATTTATTAGGTCCCCTCTCAGCCTTCTCTTCTTCAGGCTGAACAAGCCCAGCTCCCTCAGCCTTTCCTCACAGGAGAGACGTTCCATTCCCCTCATCATCCTCATATCCCTCTGCTGGACTGTCTCCAGTAGCTCCTCATCTTTCTTGAAGTGGGGAGCCCAGAACTGGACACAGTACTCCAGATGAGGCCTCACCAGGGCAGTGTAGAGGGGAAGGAGAACCTCCCTTGTCCTGCTGGCCACACTCTTCTTGATGCACCCCAGGATGCCATTGGCTTTCTTGGCAGCCAGGGCACACTGCTGGCTCATGGTCAACCTGTCGTCCACCAGGACACCCAGGTCCCTCTCCACAGAGCTGCTTTCCAGCAGGTCCGCCCCAAGCCTGTACTGGTGCATAGGGTTGTTCCTCCCCAGGTGCAGGACCCTGCACTTGCCCTTGTTGAACCTCATCAGGTTCCTCTCTGCCCAGCTTTCCAGCCTGTCCAGGTCTTGCTGAATGGCAGCACAGCCTGCTAGTGTATCCACCACTCCTCCCAGTTTTGTGTCATCAGCAAACTTGCTGAGAGTACACTCTAAGTCTTCATCCAGGTCACTGATGAAGAAGTTAAACAAGACTGGGCCCAGTACTGACCCCCTGGGGGACACCACTAGTTACAGGCCTCCAACTAGACTCAGCGCTGCTGACGACAACCCTCTGAGTTCTGCCATTCAGGCAGTTCTCAATCCACCTCACTGACCACTCATCCAGCCCTCACTTCCTGAGCTTCCCTAGGAGGATGTTATGGGAGATAGTGTCGAAAGCCTTGCTGAAGTCTAGGTAGACAACATGCACGGCTCTCCCTTCATCTACCTAGCCAGTCACACCATCGTAGAAAGCTATCAGATTGGTCAGGCATGATTTCCCCTTGGTGAATCCATGCTGACTACTCCTGATATGATGATGATAACTCTGTTTTTTATTTGCTATACATTTCTCACACAGGTTCTACCCAATTTGGACCTTGTGATTACAGAGCATTTTTAAACAGCTTCTTTCTATGTTCACTGAGAACTCACATACACACCTATTAGTCAAATGCATATTTTAACCATGCCAAATACACACCTTGTGAAAATTCCATATGAAGCAGCAGGTGAAATAGTTACTTTTACTCAATTGTCGCTGAAATTAGCAGAATTACCTGGACATTTTTTTCTTGTTATCATGGAAATAGAGTGGCAGAATGATGGATGGTCATTACAAGTACAGACATTGGTAGCAAATACAAGTGCAACGTGTACAACACAATACAAATAGCAAAATTTATAATAAGTTACACAGGAAAAAGATACGTCTCCATTTGTAAGTTAATAGTAAATTCTGGTAATCTCAAACTAACGATTTAGTCTTTCAAAAAGTGAGTAGAACATTTTCAGTTTATTCATGGGGAATAAAAGTTCAGTGTCATCTTCATATATGAAGAATACTTGATGACGTCATGCTGACATTCTCCAAGGAGCCAGTTATTCTATATAGCTATTCTATAGTAATAACTAGTATATTATGTATGTTTCTGGTCAACATACTTTGGAAGAGGATGTATTTAAACCACACAATACACTTTAACTGCAAAATAAGATTTTTCACATGAAGAGCCAGTTTGGAAGAGCTATTAAGCAGTTTTATCTCTTCTAAGTTCAGTCCCCTTGTAAGCACATCTCTGTTCACTATGATTTGTCATGATTTGTTTTACTACATACGTTCTTTGACATCTTGAGAAAGCTGCTGAGGGCCTCACTCAACTCGTAGTGAAGTCAGGGAAATATTTCTTGTAGTCTCATAGGGCTTTGGATCTGCCTATCCTTATCCATATTCCGTATTTTTTCCATGTGTAAAAATAAGATAATTATGTTCATTTTGGGTGAGAAGGTAGCTGCTTACTGCATGAAAGGTTTTAAGAAGCTGTTTCCTTCTTGTGGAAACAGACAATGTATTTACATAAAATTAAAATTGACCAGAATAGTGAATTATTTTTTGGATTAATAGCTGTAGTGAAATCAATGTATTGGTAGATGTATAATTCTCATGGTATACTAAAGAATGTACTGCTTTAACCCCTAAAGGGACACACAGTTTAGAGAAAAAGAAAACTGCATACTAGACTACAGAAATTTGCCAACAGAAATCGACTAGATGTGTCTGAAACCCCTAGGAAGAAAAATACTGTGAAAATTTAAGTTATCAATATTAAGGACATTTTGTGGCTTACTGAACAAACCCAAAGGTCTAAACAACCTCAAGGGCTGATGAAATTTAGAACCCTTTAACTCATGGGAACTTGTGGAGGGAATACTATGAACAAAAGTAATTGATACTTGAACAACTCTCAGGCTACACGAAGGGGATTGCCTGCCTCAGTGAAGCCTCCCAGAACCACTACGAGAATTCCACAAACTTGTTATCCTTGATATTTCAGAAAAGTAGCCAGAGTTTGAATGGTCCAAACCCCAAACTTCATGTACATCCTTCCTGTAGTGTCCCCAGAGCATACTCAATATGAAGAGAAACTCTCACTGTCATAGTCTATGTTCTTCTACTGCCACCCAAAATATTTCACAATCTTTCACAAGCATTGAAAATCAGCTCAAAATGTGATCTGAAAAATGTTTCAGAGGAGCCCATGTGAAAAGGGCTAGGAAAGATTTTCAGTAGCTACCTGTTTCACATTGGCAGAACATGCCATCATGAGCATACTACCTAATCTTGCTCTCTGACTTCACGGAAGAGAACATACCAGTTAGACCCTGAGGGCCTCAAAGTGGGTGTCCTGCTCTAGTAATATGAGTCACTGAGTGCTAAGCATAATTGGAAGAAATCAGGAAAGTAGTTTCTTTTAAGACCTGAGGTTGAATACCAAAAGGACATTTGGATATAAAAAAACAGCTCTTATTCTCTAAATCACCCAGACTCCTCAGCATTTCAATTTTTAATCACTTTTTGTCCCTGCGTTTCAGTGGATAAAGTCACAGAGCAGAAGGTTTTATGTGTTTATCAAAATTGTTCTGGAACATGGGAAGGCACTGGAAACACTTTGTGTTACGCTGTTTCATCACCTAACTAAAAAAACAGCCGGTACCAATCTATGGGAATATTGCAATGCAAGTTGGAAACTGCAAGTATCAATTTAATTAATAAAAATCATGATATAGTAACTGAAGTGAAACAGTAGTTAGTATTTCAAAAACCTGGAAGCCATTATCACAAAGATGAACTATCTCAGTCAAGAGAGACTAGAAAGTAACAGGTCAGTGATATACAAGTTTCACACACAAGAGAAAGTCTTACAAACAGGTAGGAATGCCTTAGGGTTGCATTCAAATCAGACCTGATTTCAATTGCCACAATTTGCGCTACAGGATGAAATGGAAACCACCTTAAAGCAGTCTAAGGGCTGAATCCAGCTTCTAATTTGCAAAGTACATCTGCTTTATAGAACATTTTTACAGCAGCCTCATAATTAGAAAAACATGGCTTGTATTTCTCTCACTTCCTAAACCATAAAAAAAGCCCTGGCTTTATTTTTAAAACACTAATTACATGATGGGAAAAAGCCTCTAATATCTGAGAACACACGAATCTAAGACAAATAATTTGTAAGAAGAGTAACAAAGTAACGTGGAACTGTACGAAGGCTTTATTAAACAAACACATTTGGCGCTCAGAACGCTGACTTCTCCTGTGCTTCAAATTTGTTTCTGATTCTTGAACTATCACTGCTTGAAGCAAAATTGCAGCTTTGTCAAGTGATAAAGCAACAAGACATATTAGCCTGCTTCTGTTACGAAACTCCTAACCAAGGACTTCTCAATTTTGTGCATGCTGTACCTCACAAAATGTCCTAAGACATTGTAAAGTTTCCTACAGACAATTTGTTCAAATTTGTAAACGGCTGCTGTGTGCTTTGTCAAGACAGAAATGTCAGCTTTGCTGCTCTTTGTGGCATGCTTTCAGTTCCTTATTGCCCTATCTGTAAACAGGATACCTGATAAATAGAATAATTTCCTCTCAGATTTGCTTCAGTTATGATATCTGTTCTATAAAAATCTTAGGCACAAGCAGTTATACACATAAAAATTTTTACTGCTTTTCTGGAAAAAAAAAAAAAAAACCAACTAAAAACCAGGCTGCATATGAATACAAGCAAAGTTTGTTTATAATCGGTGAATATTTTGGACCTTAGAAGTTCTGATGGCAGAGAAGTAATCAGTATCAGTAAAAAAAGAAAAGTTATCAGTAAAAAAAGAGAAGGTAAAACAGCTTTAAATGGCAAAACTTCTAGAACTAACTCAACAAAACGTTAAAAACTAACTCTTTCATCTTATGAAGCACGTTAGGAGAGAATGGGCTTCAAACATAAGAATGAAGGGATACTACAGAAAACTGAAAGAGCAAGAAAACATCTGTTAGTGCTTCTATGCTTTTCTAAACTGGATCCCAAATCCTGAGGTGTTTAGATTTCATCCATTCCATGATACTGAGAAAATTCTCAGGACTCAGGCTGTGCTTACACCCATTGAATAAGCATGCCCCAGCATCTCTTGGCAACATAACTGCTTGCTGAGTATCACCACCTGATCAGTATTTCTTACAAGTAAGTAAGTGGGTCTCCTTTATGAAGTAATAATTTTGCATTTTGCATTTTTGGAACCCTATTTCTGATTAATGAAATAACTTCTAAAATTTCTCTTCATATTAAAATAGCAGATGCAGCAGTTCATGTGAAGTTTCAAAACATCCATTTAACAGTGAGTAGCTCACTCCAAATAGAATCACTGTTCCTAAGCATCGTAGACAGCAGCAGCTTTTAGAGACAGAGCTACTGCGTTAGCACCTTTTTGACTGCATAAGGTTTCTTATTGTGCTAAGAATAATGTGACGTGAAAAGGATTATTGTCTTTTTCTCCCTTTATGGAGCCAGATACAGCTATTTGAATCTGAGCATGCCTCTTGCTGAGCAGGTCAATGAGAGAAATCATGAGCTGAAGAAACTAGAACAAGTAGCTCTCATTGTCTGAAAGTTAAAGCCATTTAGGTACTGAGTAGTACCCCAAGTACTCTGGTTTCTACCCAAGACCTCCACCATTTTACTTACACCTATTCCCAAACCCATAGAACTGGTTGGTTTTGCTGTTGTTCGTACCTCTATTTCAGCATGTGTTTGAGGAACTCAGACAGGAAGGTAAGGAAAGATACAGCATGTCCACCATGTAAGGACATTTGCCTGGCCATGGAAGAGAAGCTGTATGGTAGAGAACTGAGATGATGTGTCCCAGAGGAAAAAAATTCATCTATTTCTATGTTGTGACAGTTATTTTAGTGTCAGTATCTGATACATGAGGTAAGCATCCTCGAAATCAGCAGATTAATACCTCAGTTGCTACCACGCTTTCATGTTGGAATGCTTGTAAATAACAAAATATTTCAACGATTTCTAGTTAAAACTTCTTAGTCTCCGAATCTATATCTGCAGGATATAATCCAAACTCCAAACTGGCAGGGGGGGTTGGAATGTGGATAGTAATGCTGATTTGATAGCTGAGCAATGAAATCTCCTGTGGGTTAGTTCCCATGAAAGAACTAATAAGGGTACTTGTTTTCAATCACAGATGCTCTCTGCTCAGTCCTGTTCTGAAGTGGTTTATTCAGAGTTTCCCCAATCAATATTTTGACTTTGAGAGGCAGAGCTATTAGAGGTTGTTTAGCTTGAGAGCTGGAATGCCAGGTCTTCAGCCAGGCAGCCCTCCTCTACTGTTTATCAAAAGAAGGTAAGAGTAAAAAAGAGCAGATGCGAAGAAACAGCGTACATTCTCACCCTAACTGATAATCTTATTTTCTATTATTTTGTCCTTTGGTAAACATATTTTCTAGATTTAAAAATGTGAAAAACCAAAGCACTGGAGAAACATACCATGGAGAATATGGTCATAATCTCATAACTTTTCTCTAAAATGAGCAACAGTTTTCCGCTTATTGGGCTCTGGAATGCCACTTTCCCTGTCCTGGAATGAATTTCTTAACAAATCCACACATATTTCTTTGACTATCATATGGAGTGATTAGCTAGGTAAGTCACAATTTGGATTTTTGCACCAGGCTAGGAGGAAAATATAACTCAATGGAAATATATCAAAAATCTCCTCTTTAGATCTCACAATGGATTTTTAGGTATCTTCAGAAATAATTCAACTTTAGTTCTAAGCTGTAAAATTATTTTAACATGACACATGAATACCTCGAAATTCATTTCAAGCAGCAGTTTCATTTTGCTTCTCCCATCAAAAAAGGAAGAAAGTTGTTCTACCACACACACATCTTGTGAGAGAATATACTGTCTCACCACCACAGAAAAATGACAAAGGAAGGCTGAATTTCTTTGCAATTCGAATACTTAACAAAATTTTATTATACAGTGTTTAGTACTTGAATTCCCAATCACAGTGGATGACTGCACCTTTATCATCTGTTTTCTGTCCCCAGTATGCAGCTATCTCTTCTGGGAAGATTATTTGTATGACAACCTATATTTTGTTGGATATTCTTCCTTTTGGCTACATATCCTTACAGAATTTCTGCTTAATTTGCATAAGGGTTATATCCTATTTGATTTTACTTCATATGCCTTTGTTTTTAGGAATATTATCACTTGTTAGCAACAGTTCTTTGCCTTCCAAATGTTGCTCTTCCTAATATGTCTTAAAATATTTGCTAGGAAGAGCAAACAAACAAAAAAAAATGTCTGGTTTAGTACTGCTCATGTCTTGAAGCCAGAAGTATGTGAAAATCATCAGTTTGGCAGTCGTACATCTATTTGTCTTTTTGTAGCTTCCACTATTATAGGCAACAATCTAGAGACCTTTTAAATAAATGAAATTAGAGAAAGTTCTCTGTTACTCCAGGTATTTGTTTTACATTAGTACATTTGTAAATTAGTGCTTGTCACTATTTTCTTCTCACTTCATCCTTTTGGTATTGATCATCTGCTTTTGATCTCACACACTGAGTAATGACATTGTTTTCACAATGTTCAGGGTGGAGCTTTAATGCAAGCTATTTTTTAGGAGTGCTTGCTATCAACACAGAAGCCAAATTGAGCAGATAGTGGTTGCTTATATGATAAGAAGGAAAATAAAGATCGAATGAGCACAGACCAATATTTTATTTTTTTGTAAAATCAAAAAGATCCTTCTACAACTTGTGAGGGGAAACAAAATGTCTGATTTTTTAAAAATGTCTTTAAAAAAATAGAAACTTCAGTAGTAGATACTGAATTGTAACAGATAGTTGATATTTTCATTAAAACTGGTCTGTTATAAATATTTAGGATTTTTTTAATAAGTGATAAGGCTGCATTTTTTTGTTTTAGTACATATTGATTCTTTTGGTAGTACAGACTGCAGATTTCTGTTAAAAGACAAGGTGGTTTTGATTTTAGTCGAAGACAGCCAAATAAGTCACCTGTATATGCCAAATGGAAACTCTACAGTCGCCCAATTTACTTTCTCTCTTGATAAAAAGTAGGTGTTTTTGTGTTGCAAACTGTAATTCCCAATTCATGTTGGCCAACCCTGTACGCATCTGACTGATTATTTGTTTAGGAGCACTCGGCACACTGAACAGGGCAGGTTTGTTCTGCTGAAGACTTTATTACCCATCTGCCACATAGCACGGCTGTGATATAATTCATTCTATTTACCCTAAAACAACAACAACAACAACAAAATCACTTCTCATGGGTATGCAGTGTTATGAGGGGGAAAAAATAATTTGACACTTCATCTTTCAATGTCTTTTGCCAGTACTCTTGAAAAGAAATATGTAGATATAGTCTTTTCATTAGAAACAGTGCAATAAAAGCAATATTTCTTCTCTGAACATAAAGCACCAAGTAGATATCCCAGCATTTGGAATGTACTTATTTCTCAACTACAGTTAACCAGCTGATGTAACTGTTTCATCATTTGAAGCATTTTATGTTCTTTCTTTTACAGACTGGTTTTGGTAGTTCTGATTTAGGAGGGCTTTTTCCTTCCATCAGGCTAAAGTGCTTTATTTAGGGGTTGTCTTGTATTAAGCCCATGTAAATGGTTTCGCTACTATGCATAATACCCAACAAAAACATGTAAGTACTCTCCCTACAAAATCCTCCAACAATCTTTCTATTGTCGATCTTTACAGTACATCTTACACAGTTATAAAACAGGATGCTGAACGTTTAGAAACTGTTACACAGATAGATAGAATGTGCATATGTGTGTGTGCATGCTTGGACAGAGATGGGAGGGGGGTGAGGAGGAAGAACCTGCATAACAATGATTTCAGAAAGCAGAGGTTAGAAAGAAACATCCCTTTAAACAGTGCACTCAGTTGTACCTTCCTTTCCATAATTTAGACAAAACCAAACTGAAGGTATGTGGGAAGCTAAGCATGGTATATCAATATTTATGCTGCTTGGAATTTACAAACCAGCAAGCTCCTATGCAAATGTTGAGCTACATAAAGGAAACATTGTTTTCTGCACATCATGCTTCAAGTCATATGCTCTGAAATAAAGATTTCAAGAGCATACTGGCCTTTTTGAATTTTTATTTTATTTAGAAAGTTGCCATTTACAAGGCCAAGCCTCTACTCAAAAAACTCCTGTTTTAATGATTGTGCATATTATTTATGGCATATACTAGCTATGAATACATTATTTCAAAAATGCTCAAAATTGGCTGAAAAACCCGCAAGCGTTCCCTTCCTTCCTTCTCCTGTATAGTGATCAACTCCCGCTCAGCAGTTTCTCTGTGTGAGACACTGAAATGAAGCAAAACGCACATTTTTCTTTAAACTGACATAGAAGGCTATTAATTCTAAGCTCTTTGCTATATTCATAAACAGTAAACTTAAGAATAACATTTTCTGCAAATTCTGAATAGTTCTGCATGGACAATTTTCAGTTCTGTCAAGCGAAGCCAAAGTAATATTCTGGTGTCATGTTTACTGCCATCTGTGTAGATATAAAGTCAAGTTTGGACAGCTTTGATCTTGATAAGGTGCAGATATTTTGATGCGAAGGGTGACTACCTTGGCTTGAAAGCCCAAATAGATTAACATGTGTCATGAGCTGGGAAGAAATGGTCAGAAAGGGAAGACTCATTTCAAACTAAATTTTCTTAGGACCAGCACACACTAATTAAAACAACAGCAGCCAGTTGGAAAGACTACATCTGCCAGTATCTTGTTCATGCCAATAACCTGTGAAGACAGCTCTATAAGATGAAAGAAATACAAAAACCAAGCCAAAACCCCTGAAAACCCTCACAATTCTTGTAATTGAGAGAGAAACTGAACTTAAAAAGTACAGATGCATCAGAACCCCATAAAAATACTTTCTGACTATTAGGTAAACCCAAGACAAAGTTTGTCTTGCTGCTTCCAGTTTTTGGAGTCTTAACTGTAACTATCATGATTGGTTTGACTTAAATGGTTACAGTTCTAGCTTTAGTGGTACCACTTCTCAGAGGGGCAGGAACGGTAAAAAGTAGAGTAAGGGAAATGTGGGTCTGCCCGAGATCAATGGCCAAACAGTCATTTATATCATGATTCCGTGATATAAATTCAAGACTCATGACGTTTGTCTTCTAGTAAGAAGTAGGCATGCAAACATGACCAGTTCAAGATTAGTAACCCAAACACAGATTCAGAACGGATAAAAATGCATACTGTCATCTGTGCGTTTGTGATCATGAGGAGAGGGAACTTTGGGCTTCTAACTCATTGGAAATAGCGTAACAGCAGATCTTTGACACCTTCTTAAACCTATATGATGCCTGAATGACTGTTGAGCATTACAGTTCTCTTGGTAGCTAGTAGATAATAATCTTCTAAGCTAAGGTGAAAACTATGATATAAACAAAGCATGGAGAACTTGACAGTAAATTATTAAATAGAAATCGAACACTTTTGCTGTCAATCTGCTGGAACTAAACCTGAAACCAAAAGAAAAAATATAAAAAATATTTCCTTAAGGAAAGAAACAACTGATTCTCTTCCTCAGAATCTTCCATTTTAGGAGGGACAGAGGGAATGATTTTTTAAAAATTTGTCACACTTAAGTCTGCAGAAATTGTAGTAATTCATAGCTTAACTATTTCCAAATGCAACACAAATCGAACACGCCTTGAAGGAAAAATGATTCCCTTTCTTGTTATCATGGGACTACTACAGTTTTGCAGAGTTGTAATTTTAATTGAAAAATATCATTTTCCGTAATATCATTTATGTGCACAGATTAGATATGAATTACTAGCCAAAAGTTCCTGCTGCCATTGTAATTTTAATTCACTTTTTGACAGGTAGGAACTTGAGTATCTGGCACCAGCTGTACAAACTGAGAAGTCACCCACTCTCCTGATATTTCTTTTTAAGATAAATTACCTGAGGATATTTTTCATGACCAGGTATTGGATTCTGCAATGACTGTCTACACGTCTCCTATAGAGAAAAAGATCAGAAAGCTGCATCTTTTGCCCCCAGTTTTGCCAGTTCCACAGTGAGGTTATTCTCCATTCTTTATTTGTATAAAAATGTTTCAATACAGTACATGACTTCAAACATGTATCATGTGTTGTGAGAGTGTCTGGACAATGGAAAATGGCAAGTAATGCAGGGCTTGGGGCTCTGTTTCAAATTTATCATCTAGAAGAACATTCTCAAGTGCTGACTAACATTATCTGTCTCTTCTTCCTATAACTAAATACATCCATTTGAAAAGCAGCATAATATGCCCACAAAGCTTCCACTTCCACCCCCTCCCCACAATCTTAATTTTATTTATTGAAATTTTCCCTTTATATTTAATGTGCAGAGAAAAGTTATTTTGCACTGCCACCACTGCAGGAGCTTTTTAAATGATTCAAGGAAGTGTAGCTTTCATTTAGGTTTGTGCCCTCCAGTCTGTTTATACTGGTCGATACACTTGTCTGAAAAATATAATGGATTAGCACATCATTCAACAAACTAGTCAGAAGGCAAGCTCAAGGCGACAGAGACCAAAAAGTAAATTACAGCCAGTAGTAGGGACAGGCCATGCCTACAGCTAGGAAACATCATATCACTACAAAACCTGTATTCTGTGAGAATGTTACTTGAACTGAAATGGGTGAAAAATTTACACTGAAATATAAAAAAACAATCAACTCCATGATTTCATACAGAACTATAAAGTACAGTTTATGACACCGAATGCAAAAGCTTATTCTCACAGGCAGTGCATGCTACAGTCATACTTTCTATATCAGAGCTTATTTAACACATTTAAATATGTGCAAAGCACAACATGCCAAAAAGCATATTATGAAAAGGCTGTGAAAATATATATTATATTGGTAATTCAAACACATCCAAAGATGTAATACAGCCTCAAAAGATGGAAGGTCATTCTCCTTAGCATACAGACAGCATTCAAGGTGAAATGCAGTAACTACAATTTTTAGTGTGTATGTAAGCAATTGAACTCTTTGCTAGAAGTAATCATTGTGTTTTATTTTTCTTTTTGAACTTCCAGAAGCTGATCAGAAAGCCACAATCAAATCCTTTTGTCTTGACTTCTGTTTTAAAACTTTAATTGTTATTTGCAATATATGCCTTGGTTTTGTAATGTGTGAATGAATTCTCATTTACAAAAAGAAAATAGAACTAAAGTTGTCATAGGTGTTTAAGGACATCATACTATTTTAATAACCTTTCAGAAAATGGATGTAGTGCTGATCCTGAAGTGGATGAAATTTACTGCTGAGGTAGACTATTTAGCTGAAATGGAGGTGCATCAAGAAGAGTTGTCTGTGATATGCTGGAAGCTAGAAATCACACCATATGACTATAAGTAAAATCTTGAAACGAGTTACAAACAACCTAACAAATGCATCAGTAGTGAAGAACGAAAAACTACCTGCAACGTGGCTTCCAAAGCCTTGTATCTATGAGAGAGGAAGCCTTCTCTACAGAATGTGAATGAGGAATATAATTTCTTTTCTCCATTTCCATTCAACTCTGCTTACGTAGCAATTAGTTTTGCCTTACTTCTGCTATTTTTAGTTGTGCTTGTGTCTTACACATGACTGCAGGTATCAGGAAAGATAACATTTCAGCATTTCAGATTTTCCCCATGGCCATATTCCTGTTTTCATTTATTCACAAGATGAACAGAAGCAGATGATTTCTGGACCTCAATTTGCCTATCTCTGTTCCTCAGCTCTCACCACCTAAAGTCACTTTAAGCACCTTGTCTAGAATTCTGGGAGAAGAGAATGGAGCAATGGTATTTGAAGGGAATTCCCACACTTTTTAATTCATGCTTGCTGCTCGTTGTGGAGCCAAAGGAGCAAATGGAAAATAGGTGTTTATATTTAGGATCAGTGAGAGTTGTTTAATCTAGGTTATTTCTGCTCAGACATTGTGTCAAGCCCTTACCCCGTGAGAAACCTTTTGTTACTTTATGGATATAACGAAGTGGATTTGGACTCAATTCTCTGCATCTGTGTAGAAATCTCAGTCTCCTGAAGGGAGAGGTGTTAAAGTTGATCCTTTCCAAGTTGAAGGTATACTGCACTGATAATCATATTTGTATTCTGGTAATGAGTTGGTTTGTGAAATCACATTTGTGTTCAAATATGTCTGTTTCTCATTTGTCTACCCTTACACACTGCTTCTGGGACAGTAATCTACAGAAACACCAAAGTCTTTCTTGTTTTACGCAGAGAACTCATTTTTAAAATAGACTACCCTACAACAGCTGAAGCCACAATGTTCAAATATGCTGAGCTCTCAACTGAATACGAAATCTCCCTGTTCTCCTGGTTTGGGGCCAACAAGAGACTGATGGGTGTTGAAATATTCTTCCCTGGTTTGTTTGTTTCCTGGACAGGGACTATTTTTCAATGCCAACTACTATTTTAGATGTCTAGTTAAGGTTTCTAAAATTCAGATGTGTTATATCTCTATTTTAAATATATACATCAAGAGGCACTTACAGACTTGAGTAATTCCTTTCAGTGTAACAAATCAATTAAACATTGAGTCCCATTTCCTACTTTTACAAGCACACCTAGTTTCACATTTATGACTGGCCAAACAGTCAAGCAGACACACATGACCTATGCATGGACTTTGGGTGTTTATAGAGGTAAACACAACATAAAGAAACAAAATGGTAACACGCAAGTTCTCTCCAGAACTTTTGCTTTTGGTGAAATTGCCACTGATTTTAATAAGAGTTCACACAGTTCAAAAGTCCAAGCTCCAATCCCTCAAAAATTTAATGGAAAAACTTTATACACATCATTAGTTTCACAGCCTTCACTGAGAATTCTTGTGCGCATGTTTGCACGATCCAAGCCTTTGTTATGACATATTCATCCTTTCTTCTACTCATACTCTATTTTATTACAACCTTTTGTTATAGTTGTTTAACACTTATCACTCAGAAAACTGTTTTCAGTTCGTTGTCACATCATCAAATTTACTGCTACTTAGAATAAATTTTTACAGGACACACATCTGTTTCAGACTAAATTATTCAGAAAATTTCAGCTAAGGCTCAGTCTAGACACAACAGCACTTTTTCCACTCATGTTAAAGCAGTAAGATTTTCTTTGAGCAGTCATGACACTCCCATTTCTACCAGAAAATGGATTTGAAACTGGCAGATGGAGTTGCCTTTATAACAGCAAGAGGCTATTTGCCCTCCCGATAAAAGTGCATTGAAATTTGTCCAAGTCATATGCCACCAAGCAAGCAATTGGTGCTTAAACAGATCAATACAAACTTTCTCTCTGTTTACTCCTACAATCTACAATGTCCTAAGCTTATAAGCAGGGGCCAAGAGTGTGATCTGTACAGTGACCCACATGATTAAGGTACTGGTGTGACACTGCAGCTGAACAATTGGGGCCCAAATAAGAGACAGGTACCTCACCAAAGGTGTTCACTTCTCAGCTCCTTTTCTGCTCCTGGATCCTGTCAGATATGGATACCTTGATGGGTTGATTACCTGTGTCTCGCATGCAGAGTCTAAGAGTGGGGAAGAAACCACAGGGCTGTGATGGGAACACGTGCTGCCACCACAAGTAAGCATGAGAGAGGGTCCAAATGAATGAACATAAAGTTCTGCCTAGAGGGATTTCAGTTTCAATGGCCAAATTTCATTAGACTCCATCCTTGGCACACAGACTCCAACCTTTAGCAGTCAAGAGCACTACCCACACTGCACCATCCCCCAGTAAAATTAAACATGCTTCAGCCTACCATAGCTTTTCAGGATGCCCATGGCCCAAAATCAGAGAACAAATGTACGTGCTTAGGGCTGTAAGGCTGCAGCTGAACATTCCTTACTTGCTACTATTGTGGGACACTGCAGGACAGAGATAAAGAACTTTTCAGCACAACCTTACGACTCCCCTTTCAATCATACATGGTTCTCATGGGGGACTTCAACCACCCTGACATCAGCTGGGAAGACCGCACAGCTAGGCAGGCGCAATCCAGGAGGTTCCTACAGAGCATCGATGATAACTTTCTGATGCAAGTGGTGGAGGAACCAACAAGGAAAGGCGCTCTGCTGGACCTTGTATTAACAAACAAGGAGGGACTGGTGGAGGATGTGAAGGGTGGAGGTAGACTCGGGTGCAGTGACCATGAAATGGTGGCGTTCAGGATCCTGCATGGAGGAAGCAGGGCGATAAGTAGGATCAAAACCTTGGACCTTAGGAGGGCTGACTTTGCCCTCTTCAAGGAGCTACTGGGAGGAATCCCGTGGACCAGGGCTCTAGAAGACAGGGAGGTCCAAGAGTGCCGATCGCTGTTTAAATGTCACTTCCTCCACACTCAGGAGTGGTGCATCCCCCTGAGAAAGAAATCAAGCAAAGGAGGCAGGAGACCTGCATGGATGAACAAGGAGCTTCTAGCGGAGATCAGGTGGAAGAGAAAGGTCCATGGAATGTGGAAAGAGGGACAGGCCACTTGGGAAGAGTACAGGAATGTGGTCGGGGCATGCAGGGATGCGACAAGGAAGGCCAAGGCCCACCTGGAATTGAATCTGACAAGGGATGTCAAAAACAACAAGAAGGGCTTCTTCAACTACATCAGCAGCAAAAGGAAGGCCAGGGACAATGTGGGGCCACTGCTGAATGAGGCGGGTTTCCTGGTGACAGAGGATGCAGAGAAGGCAGAGCTGCTGAATGCCTTCTTTGCTTCAGTCTTGAGTGCCAAGGCAGGCCCTCAGGAATCCCAGGCCCCGGAGGGAAGAGATGAAGCCTACAAAGAGGACGACTTTCCCTTGGTCGAGGAGGACTGTGTGAGGGATTGCTTAAGCGATCTGAACGCTCACAAATCCATGGGCCCCAATGGAATGCACCCACGAGTGCTGAGGGAGCTGGCGGATGTCATTGCTGAGCCACTCTCCATCATCTTTGAGAGGTCCTGGAGGACAGGAGAGGTGCCCGAGGACTGGAGAAAGGCCAATGTCACTCCAATCTTCAAAAAGGGCAAGAAGGAGGACCCAGGGAACTACAGGCCCGTCAGCCTCACCTCCATCCCGGGAAAGGTGATGGAGCAGCTTATCCTGGAGGCCATCATGAAGCAAGTGGAGGAAAAGAAGGTTATGAGGAGTAGTCAGCATGGATTCACCAAGGGGAAATCATGCCTGACCAATCTGATAGCTTTCTACGATGGTGTGACTGGCTAGGTAGATGAAGGGAGAGCCGTGCATGTTGTCTACCTAGACTTCAGCAAGGCTTTCGACACTATCTCCCATAACATCCTCCTAGGGAAGCTCAGGAAGTGAGGGCTGGATGCGTGGTCAGTGAGGTGGATTGAGAACTGCCTGAATGGCTGAACTCAGAGGGCTGTCATCAGCGGCTCTGAGTCTAGTTGGAGGCCGGTAACTAGTGGTGTCCCCCAGGGGTCAGTACTCAGCCCAGCCTTGTTCAACTTCTTTATCAGTGACCTGGATGAAGAGTTAGAGTGTACCCTCAGCAAGTTTGCTGATGACACAAAACTGGGAGGAGTGGTAGATACACTAGCAGGCTGTGCTGCCATTCAGCAAGACCTGGACAGGCTGGAAAGTTGGGCAGAGAGCAACCTGATGAGGTTCAACAAGGGCAAATGCAGGGTCCTGCACCTGGGGAGGAACAACCCCATGCACCAGTACAGGCTTGGGGCGGACCTGCTGGAGAGCAGCTCTGTGGAGAGGGACCTGGGTGTCCTGGTGGACGACAGGTTGACCATGAGCCAGCAGTGTGCCCTGGCTGCCAAGAAAGCCAATGGGATCCTGGGATGCATTAGGAGGAGTGTGGTCAGCAGGTCGAGGGAGGTTCTCCTTTCCCTCTACACTGCCCTAATGAGGCCCCATCTGGTGTACTGTGTCCAGTTCTGGGCTCCCCACTTCAAGAAAGATGAGGAGCTACTGGAGAGAGTCCAGCGGAGGGCTACGAGGATGATGAGGGGAATGGAACATCTCTCCTGTGAGGAAAGGCTGAGGGAGCTGGGCTTGTTCAGCCTGAAGACGAGAAGGCTGAGAGGGGCCCTAATAAATGCTTATAAGTATCTTATGGGTGGGTGTCAAGAGGATGGGACCAAACTCTTTTCAGTGGTGCCCAGCGACAGGACAAGGGGCAATGGGCACAAACTGAAGCAGAGGAAGTTCCGTCTGAACATGAGGAAGAACTTCTTCCCTCTGAGGGTGACAGAGCACTGGAACAGGCTGCCCAGGGAGGTTGTGGAGTCTCCTTCTCTGGAGATATTCAAGACCTGCCTGGACAAGGTCCTGTGCAGCCTGCTGTAGGCGACTCTGCCTTGGCAGGGCGGTTGGACTAGATGACCCACAGAGGTCCCTTCCAACCCCTACCATTTTGTGATTCTGTGATACATACCCATACAGATTAACACACAGAGATGTAGTATATATAAATATATATGCATGCATACTCCTAGCTACAGAGGTAATTGTATCTGTAGTGCACCCTGCATTTTGTCATCATACTAGTGCATTATACAACATAACTAACAGAATTAAAAGAAAAAAGCTTAGAAGCTTGTCTTTGGAATAAATATTACTGTTCAGATTTGGTTTTTGTAATGGGCAAGGGAGAGGGGCATGGCTAACCATTGATTGTTAGCATTTGTAAAAGGGTAACAGTTTTTATTGTTAAATTTTAAAAGGTGAAAAATATCCATCCCTTGTAAACTATGCATTCCCTTCCATTCTAAGATGAAATTCTTACAGTCACCAATCTCATTAAAAGTTAAAACTGTGCCTGCTTAGCATTAGCAAGGAATAAAAGGGTAAGAATGATGTGTGTATGAGAACTATAGCTATTGACATCATTGACCTATAAATACGTCCTCTTCAAGTTGATATACAGCAATTCATTATCCCTGTTTTGATATAATTGCTATTACTGAAAGCCCTTTGCTTCCAAATGTTAATACAATTGCAGTTCATATTTCAGCTTATCTGCCAAAAAGGAAAAACTAATTTCTAAATATTTTATCATAAAAGTTTTCCTCAGCTTTTACACAGATAATTTAGTCAAATAATATCAGATAATCTTAGAGCAGATTTAACAGGAAATTGCTAGGGACTCCATCTAAGCAGCATCCATTTGCACTTATATAAATGTACTGAATGTGTAGGAAGACTTTGACAGCTTGCCATATGTGATTTCATTCTGTAGCCTACCTACTTTACCATCAAAAGTTATATCCTTTGAAGCATTGCCAGAATTACTTTAGCCCAGTAGATATGCTAGATGTGCCCTTTAAAAGCCATATCATTTCCTTTCTACTCTGACTAGTTCAATGTAGCATCTGCTCAACTAAATTCCTTTGAAGGTTAAAACCAAAAAAACCCCTGTATTACAGCTCACTAAGATGTCCAGTGTCGAATGAAGACCACGGGTGCTAGAGAATAAATGAGAGCTAAATGAGACTATAAAAGAGAATCAGAAAATTATCAGCTATCACGGGAATCCTATAATTATAGACACACAGAATAAATATTTGCATTTCAGGATAGGTAAGTATTTTATTTAAAATGATAATAATCGCTGAATTTTATACTTCCATTATCTTGATTGTTTATATGCAAATTCTGATACTGCTGTGACATGGGTGCTAACGCCATAATAAAGGATATCACACATCAACAACTTGATTCAAAATAGCAAATATAAGTATGTATGTATAAACTCCTTTAAAATCTTTGGTTTTTACAGTTATTTTAAAAGACACTACGTTATTTTCACAGCACCTTCCCAGGTGTTCTAGAGGATAATGAAGGGATAGTCCATACCATCTAGTATCACAAAGCAGTTGTGACATTTTACAAATATCTTCAGTTTAGCTGGTTAATTTCTATAAATGCGATTTAAGATTGAAGGCTTGCGTTTTGACTAAAGAGCTGAATGAATTCCAGTAATTACATGATTTTCTTGTCTGATCAATTGAAAAGGTTCCAAAACATATTAAAATGGCAGTGTCCTCTCCCAGTCTATTGGAACCCTGCAATGTCAATTTTAATGAATGAGCTGTAAAAGTCATATTTTTATATCTGGGATTTTTTCCAATTCCACTTATTGTTTCACATGAATTTGCACTCTCACTAGAGAGATAGCAGACTTTGCTAATCTGCAGGGATTTATCACAAGAATGTCATGAGAATGCAGACTGGACTGTGTCAGAACTAGAAACATCACTGTCCAAATTAGGTACAGCACTAAAGTGCTCCTAACCACTTAGAACAGAATAAGCATAATTTATACTATGTCTGTGTATCTTAGTGGCCTTCAAATGCACAAGATCTTTGTTCACTGTCGCAAATGTGGATAAACTAAGAGGATAAAAAAGAAGAGGAGAAATGAACAAGTGTTAAGGAACTGACTTTGATTTAGCCAAACAAAACATCTGGAATAGCCTTCATCAGCTTGTCCATTTGGAAGTGTATCAAATTCCTTCTGTACAGCCCTTTCTGCCAAAATGCAGGAAAGATAAATCCTCAAACTTGCAACAAACATGGAAAAGAGGGCCATGTCAGTGGAGCTCTCTATAGAAACTGGAATTTGATAATGTGCATTTCAGTGACTGAATTGCTTTCTAGTTTCAATTCTTCTCATGAATTGCCTTCTGATGGGAAGGCACTGTACGTTTAAGCAACCATATACCAAAATTGAATTTGGGAGCTAACATGGAAGACACATTGAATCAGAAGAAGATGCGAAACAGAAGGCTTTAAAATAGAAATATTATAATTGTTCACCTCTCCCAAACATGCAACTAACCAAATGTATACCTATTACAACAGAAAAAGTTTTCCATGACATTGTTTTAGACAACCACTCTGATCCTGAAGATTGCTACGTCTTTGGAATGCATCTTTCTCAGTGGTTAGACACTACCTCATCTACACAACAAATAAAGTCACTGTAAATGTAGGAATCCTTTAAAATATATTAACAAACTGTTAATTCATGTTAATTCAGTCTGAATATATACATTTGGAGACAGGACAAAGAAATCAAGGTATCATATGACCAAAATATTTAAAAACATGCAATGAATTTATAACCAATTTATGGAACAAAAAAAGAGTAATCAACTATCACTCATATTTTAAGTACTAGTTGCTTATAGGGACAGAGGGAAAAGGTCTTTATTCTCAGTGCAGCATAAGCACCATGTTGACAGTGTTGACAATAAATAGTAAAATGAGAACCATTCAAAAACCTGTGAAATCTTTTCATTGACTTTCAGGCTGTGGATCAGACCCATGTGAGGTCAGGAGAAACAAACACAGGAGGGAAAGCTCTTCTCCAGCTGCATTAATGAGTTTTAAAAAAGGAAGCGTTTCTTCCTACAAACTTCAAGTCACGGTTTATACATGCTGCTTCAATATGTGAAAGAGATACATTTACACTATTCATCATTTCTTTCTTATGTTATGGAAGTTCAAGAGGAATACATGGATAGCTCCATTGTCATGCAAGGAATGTCAGGAAGGTTTATGGCTTTGTATTTACTACTTATGCATGAATAAGTGCTGTCCCAAAAGAGACGTCTTTCTGCAATGTAGTATGAAAATATACAAACTCCGCCTCACTATACTGGCTACTTCCTATTTCAGCAGTACTTAGCCTAGAAAATACTCGTCACCCAAAAGACCTAAAGACAGAACCTTAAACACAAAATAATTAATATAGGTAATAATCCTGTCATACACTTTATTAGCACAAGGCCAGATTTATTAATGCAAAGGCTTCAAAAGTTATCTGGAATGCTGTATGAGCATGATACATCATCTTAGTTTATAGATCCATGTGATCCCATTCGACTAGAGAAATAAGCCAGTATTTCCCCTTTCTATTTTACTGTTGCCAAACCTCACAATTTTATTGCCAGTCATGTGATGTTTGATTGTAGCTTCAAAGGCCTGGCTGCAGAATTGTGAGATTCCCAGAAAGTCTCAGACATCTCTTAAATATAAAAGTAAACTTCTAGCATTCATGGTAGTCAATGGAAGAAGAAGGGTTGAAAATGTAAAGCCATAAAAAGACTGCAAAAACCCCAGGATGTTAATAAGCTCTTTAAAGTATTATATTCATGTACCTAGTAACTTTAAACCAGTCTTACTATCCGAGTTGATGCTGGGGCATGAGTTCTGAATATCAAGGGTTGACAAAATTTATTTTGGTTGGTGAGGAAGAAGCAGCATGTCTTCTCACGGCTCTGATTATCAGCTGCTGAGTAGGGCCAGTGTGCTGTGTCTCATTTCCGCCTTTCCCTTCCTGTCTGCTCACACTGGAGAGGCACTTCTTTTGTAAGTCCTGGTCACACTATTTTAATTCTCCCTCCCTCCCATATACGCACAGGCTTCCTATCTCTAGAGCAGAAGATAATTTTTGCTCTTAGACATATCCCCTCACTGCTTTTCTCTTTCCTTTCTGCCTTAAATTTCTAACTCTGGACAAAAGACGTTTGTCACTGCTCTTTCTATGCATCTGAGCTCCTGCCTTGTGAAAGGGAAAACGTAATCCTAGATTTCCTCTGCCTCATCTGGTGGCTAGTGGAAACACATCTCTGCTGCATAGCTGGCTTTGGCTATGCCAGCACTGCTGGAGCATGCTCCATCTGTTCCCAAGCCATTTAACTATGTCCTCAATGGAACTGTGGTAGCCTATGTGCTGGGATGCGTCCTGATGGCAAACGTGATGGCATTGCTCGTAACAGGGCATTAAACTGGCTCTTCTATGGATTCATCTGCAGAGGGCCCTTCTGTGGCAGTGCCATGAGAAGAATAAGTAAATAACTTCCAAGGGGAACTGAGTTACTCAGTATTAATGCAGGTAGTTCTGAAGGTATGAGCAAACAGTAGAAAGAACTTCTAATGTGAATGTTGTTGAGGAACTCAGCTGAGGAACTAAGATAAAGTACGGGTTCACAGTGAGCTTGGCAAGTTTTCTGATGCTCATTTTCCCTGTCCACGAAATGCAGAAACCAGCCTGGGTACATTCACTCTCACCTAACTTTATCAGGAAGCTGGTGTCAGCCTCTGTGCAACTGGAAACATGGGTGGAGGGTGACTTGGATGGCATCCTGGTTCAAATGCCAGAAAGAAATACAGGAAAACAGAAGGCTAAAATGCTAAGGCAGTGTAGGTCTATTTTAATGCTGAAGATGAATGGGGAGTGTCAAAAGACTATAGATTGGCACTGGAAAAGCAATAGCACATGGATGTGATTGTCTTGAATTTCCACTACAAAACTGGGGGATTAACCACCATCAGCCTTTGACTTGGAGGTTCTCTTGGCTAGATCCCACACTAACCGCAGTGAAGACATTCTCCACAGAATTTGGAATGTTTCTCTCTTATCAATC